>NC_045440.1:50453336-50467279 GCF_002776525.5 Piliocolobus tephrosceles
TTTTTTGAGATGGAGTCTCGCTCTGTCGCCCGGGCTGGAGTGCAGTGGCTGGATCTCAGCTCACTGCAAGCTCTCCACCTCCCGGGTTTATGCCATTCTCCTGCCTCAGCCTCCCGAGTAGCTGGGACTACAGGCACCCGCCACCTCGCCCGGCTAGATTTTTGTATTTTTTAGTAGAGACGGGGTTTCACCGTGTTAGCCAGGATGGTCTCAATCTCCTGACCTCGTGATCCGCCCGTCTCAGCCTCCCAAAGTGCTGGGATGACAGGCTTGAACCACCGCGCCCGGCCCACAAGCATTCTTATACACCAGTAACAGACAAACAGTGAGCCAAATCATGAATGAACTTCCATTCACAATAGCTTCAAACAGAATAAAATACCTAGGAATCCAACTTACAAGGGATGTAAAGGACCTCTTCAAGGAGAACTACAAACCACTGCTCAGTGAAATAAAAGAAGACACAAACAAATGGAAGAACATACCATGCTCATGGATAGGAAGAATCAATATCGTGAAAATGGCCATACTGCCCAAGGTCATTTATAGATTCCATGCCATCCCCATCAAGCTACCAATGAGTTTCTTCACAGAATTGGAAAAAACTGCTTTAAAGTTCATATGGAACCAAAAAAGAGCCCGCATTGCCAAGACAATCCAAAGTCAAAAGAACAAAGCTGGAGGCATCACGCTACCTGACTGCAAACTATACTACAAGGCTACAGTAACCAAAACAGCGTGGTACTGGTACCAAAACAGAGATATAGACCAATGGAACAGAACAGAGTCCTCAGAAATAATACCACACATCTACAGCCATCTGATCTTTGATAAACCTGAGAAGAACAAGAAATGGAGAAAGGATTCCCTATTTAATAAATGGTGCTGAGAAAATTGGCTAGCCATAAGTAGAAAGCTGAAACTGGATCCTTTCCTTACTCCTTATATGAAAATTAATTCAAGATGGATTAGAGACTTAAATGTTACACCTAATACCATAAAAGCCCTAGAAGAAAACCTAGGTAATACCATTCAGGACATAGGCATGGGCAAGGACTTCATGTCTAAAGCACCAAAAGCAACGGCAACAAAAGCCAAAATTGACAAATGGGATCTCATTAAACTAAAGAGTTTCTCCACAGCAAAAGAAACTACCATCAGAGTGAACAGGCAACCTACAGAATGGGAGAAAATTTTTGCAATCTACTCCTCTGACAAAGGGCTAATATCCAGAATCTACAAAGAACTCAAACAAATTTACAAGAAAAAAACAAACCACCCCATCAAAAACTGGGCAAAGGAAATGAACAGACATTTCTCAAAAAAGGCATTCATACAGCCAACAGACACATGAAAAACTGCTCATCATCACTGGCCATCAGAGAAATGCAAATCAAAACCACAATGAGATACCATCTCACACCAGTTAGAATGGCAATCATTAAAAAGTCAGGAAACAACAGGTGTTGGAGAGGATGTGGAGAAATAGGAACACTTTTACACTGTTGGTGGGATTGTAAACTAGTTCAACCATTATGGAAAACAGTATAGTGATTCCTCAAGGATCTAGAACTAGATGTACCGTATGATCCAGCCATCCCACTACTGGGTATATACCCAAAGGATTATAAATTATGCTACTACAAAGACACATGCACACGTATGTTTATTGCGGCACTATTCACAATAGCAAAGACTTGGAATCAACCCAAATGTCCATCAGTGACAGACTGGATTAAGAAAATGTGGCACATATACACCATGGAATACTATGCAGCCATAAAAAAGGATGAGTTTGTGTCCTTTGTAGGGACATGGATGCAGCTGGAAACCATCATTCTCAGCGAACTATCGCAAGAACAGAAAACCAAACACTGCATGTTCTCACTCATAGGTGGGAACTGAACAATGACATCACTTGGACTTGGGAAGGGGAACATCACACACCGGGGCCTATCACGGGGAGGGGGGAGGGGGGAGGGATTGCATTGGGAGTTATACCTGATGTAAATGACGAGTTGATGGGTGCTGACGAGTTGATGGGTGCAGCACACCAACATGGCACAAGTATACATATGTAACAAACCTGCACTTTATGCACATGCACCCTAGAACTTACAGTATGATAATAATAATAATAATAATAATAATAATAATAATAATAATAATAGTAAAGATATATGAAGATGTGGAAGCAACTTTAGGAATGAATAATGGGCAGAGGTTGGAAGAGTTTAGAGAGTGCAGAAGAAGAAAGGAAGATGAGGAAAAGTTTGGAACTTCTTAGAGACTGGTTAAATGATTGTGACCAAAATACTGATAGTGATATGAACAACGAAGTCCAGGCTGAAGAGGTCTCACACAGAAATGGGAACTTATTGGGAACTGGTACAAAGGTCTTGGGATTATGCCTTAGCAAAGAACTTGCTGCTTTCTGTTTATGTCCTAAGGATTGGTTCAAGTTTGAGCTTCAGATTGGTAATTTAGGGCATCTGGTGGAAGCCAAAGTGGGAGCAGGCACATCACATGGCAAGAGCAGGAGCAAGAGAAGGGGGTCAGGGTGTCACACACGTTTAAATGACTAGATATCCTGAGAACTCACTCTCATGAAGACAGCACAAAGTCATGAAGGATCTGCCTCCACTGTGTTTTGGAAGTAACTAACTTGTTTTTTATTTTACAGGCTCAGAGATGGAAGGCATTTGCCTTGTCTCTGATGAGACTTTGGACTTTTGAGTTAATGCCGGAATGAGTTAAGACTTTGGAGGACTATTGGGAAGGCATAGTTGTAGTTTTCAACATGAGGAGGATATGAGATTTGGGAGGGACCAGAAACAGAATAATATAGTTTGGATATTTGTCTCCACGCAAATCCCGTGTCGAATTGAAATCCCAAGGTGTGGCCTTCCTGACTATGAGTTCTCACGAGATTTGGTCATTTAACAGTGGGTGGCACCACCCACACTCTCTCTCTCTTGCTCCCTTTCTTGCCATGTAAGGTGCCTGCTTCTTCTTTGCCTTCCACCATGACTGGAAGCTTCCTGAGGCCTCCCCAGAAGCAGATGATAGAGTTATGCTTTCTGTACAGCCTACAGGACTGTGAGGCAATTAAACCCTTTTCTCATAAATTACCCAGGTTTACACAATGCAATATCTTTAGCAATGCAAGAACAACCCAAGTTGTGATTGTTCTATGCCTATATTTCATGTCTATAAAGGGATTTCCTTTTTTGGGAAACAGAAGTTAAGTTGTATACATCTCAGTTCAGTTGTACTTTTAAGATTACTAATATTGAGAACTGTATCTTTCAATATATAAAACTATTTGTATTTCTCAATGAAGAAAAAGCCAATACTATATTCTATTGTAGCTGATAATTCACTCAGATAAGAGTATAGAGGTTTTTTATCCGTGTATTTTTTTGTAACTGGATATGTAGTTTTTTAAAAAATCACAATTTTAATTTTGATTCCTTCGTTTGCTCTCAGTCACAGTGTTTTAGACTGGGAGAAAGGTTTTGGTGACCTGCAAAGAGATCAATTCTAGGCCTAAATTAATCTTATAAACCTTAGAGAAAAAGATTTATTTCTAGGTTATCTGAAGGATTTTAATTTATTCTTTTAATGACGTGTTTTATGTGAGGTACTTTTTAAGAGCAGGTCTCATTTCTCTGATCGTTTCTTATTGGAAAACAGAACAGTAAAATCAGGAAATAAAAAATTATCTCATCTCTTTTACACTCCTACAATCAACTCACAAATATCAAGAATAATAATTTAGTAAATTATTTATGTTGAGGTGGAAGTACTGACTCTATATCAAAAGCTCATTCTACTATCCTCCTCTCCATTCATTTATCATGTATTCACTGCAGTGTAGCTTTAGGAAAAGCAAATAGTGGCACACACACACACACACCAAGAGACACACACACCATAGAGGCACACACCTCCCCCATACACATATGCTAAGCACATACACCACACACATAAACATACACAGTACACCATACATATACCCAACATACCACACACACCCCACAGACAGGCAAATCATACACAGACACAAACACACATCACACACACAAAGATACACATGCCATGCATACACCACACACACACTACATATAGACACAAAACACACACATTCCCCCCACATCATACATAGACACACACATACATACATTCACCACATACGCACACACACATCACACACACAAATCACATCCCCCACACATATACAAACAAACCACACACATATCCCCACACCACACCCAGACACAAACACACACCAAACACACAAACATACATACATCATGTGTATACCACACACACAATACACACACTACATATACACACAAACGACACACACTCCCCTCATACCACATGCAGACATACATACATACACCACGTATACACACACACACAAACATACACACACCAAACATATACTGCACATACATCCTCATACACATATATACACACACACTGCACATACCCCACACATACACACACACTACATACATCCCACACACACCACATACACAAACATACACATCATACATATACCACAGACACCACACACATTCCACATATACACACAAACAACACACATACCCTCCACACCACACACAGACACAAACATGCACACACACCATACCATACATAAACCACACTACACCACACACACCCCACATATGCACACAAACCCCCCACACCACACACAGACACACATACCACACACACATACACACACCATACATATCTCACACACTCCACACACATACACCTCACACACACCACATATACACACATATACACACAACCATCACACACAAAAGTTACACACAGCCCATCCTACTCCCTCTGCAGCTATAACCAGATCGTTTCTGATATCAGGATATTCTTATTGAAATGATGTCTATAAGGAGAACCTTCAGAACTAGAAAACTAGGAAAGTTCTAGAATCTGCTTAGGATGGACACATTTATATTGAAAAGTATTATAGGGCAGCAAGTATTAAAACACAGTCTGTGATGGCACCCTTCAGACAGAAAGTTGTATCCAGGCATAGGACTGAGGTGCTGGGAGGTGGCAGGTTCCTGTGTGGGAATGGATGGGCTGGAGGTGTGAGTCTTCCGGCAGCTGCACAGATGTGTTGACTTTCATGTATGTGTTAATTTAGAATGTGGCACTTACCTCTGAATCCTGTCAATATGTGTCAGCAAAGAAAGTTTTACACCCATCTTGATAGAACTGATAGGAGTTCTACCAAGATTTCACATTAATTTTCCTTTTCTTTAATTAGTGATCATTATTTAATGTAACCACCTGACAAACTATTACCTGTAGTGAGTGTTTGGATTTCTTTGTTTATTTTTCTTTTTATTATGTCCACAGTATACTCAAATTTGATTTATGAAAAAAAAAATTCTCTTGATTGACTGTCAAATTTTATCTGCATTAAAAATGAAAGTCAAAGAGATTTCTAACTGTCCTCCACCAGAGAGGAAAATTAATGAGCCTTTATTTTCTAACTGAAGTATCTGACACTCACATTTAACCAAATTTAGTTTGATTTATGTCATATTTTATAAGGCAAAGCACACCGTCACTATTTTATAGCTACAATATGAAAGTTATAAAGAAAAGGACACTATCAAAGACTCAAGAAAGATGACCAATATTTTATTGTTTTTAACTCTCACAAGAAAATATTGACCGAATTCAGTACAAAGACAGCTATGAAGAAAAAATAATAAAGGCTTTCTATAGCAGAATCTAATACCCTGTTAAAAACAGTGGTGGAACCAGACTGAACCTAGTGCGGTTATCTTTCATTTTTTTCAGGAAAATGTTTATGTATATACATATATAACCACATCTGATAATGTAACAGAATCATATATATCAAAGAGAAAAATTTGACCTTTAGGAGGAACGGATATTATTTTGTAGCTATCGCGTTAATGAGAAACACTAGATCTGGAGACTGTATCCGAGGGAATAGAGGCAGGCTTTGACCGTGAGGGAATTAAGAGTGTTTAATTTGGCTGATTCTTGGAGTCAGATCATTTGGTGGGACAGAAGAATATTCAAATTTGCTAGCTGAAATGTATTGAAAAGTATGCTAATGTTTGCTTAAAGTTGAAGAGGTCTAGTGACCTACCCAAGATCCCAAACCCAAAACTGAATCTCAGTTAAAGTCTGATAATATATTATTCATATATATACATATATATACACACACACATACACACACATATATATCATATCATATGTGCTCCCTTTTGATTTACATTTCTAGATTTAATACTTGATTTCTTAAGGATGAGAATGTATCTGGAAAAGTTCTACTTACATTTTAAAGAAGAAAGTGGGCAATTCTGTAAGGCATTGGGCCTGAGTCTGTCACTTACCCTGGTTACACTTCTAAAGTGAATGTTCCATGCACTATGAATGCGGCAAGTTGGAATTAATGGTAACAACAAGTAGGTCTGCCCAAAACCAAATACTGATATTAGGGATGCAGCTAAAGAAAGTGAAGCATTTATTGCAGAGCACCAAGCAAGGAGAATTGGGCAGTTCGTGCCTAAGACGCAAACTCCCAAATGGTTTACAGGTAGAGTTTTTAAAGGCAGAGGTGACATGAAAAATCATAAATCAATACACCAAGGCGACATATGAGTTTTAGCTAAAAAGGCAGGACATCAAGAAGCGAGGGCCACAGGTCATAAGTGAAGTCAAAGGTTTTCTTATTCGTGATTGGTTAAGGAGCCAAAGCTTTGTCTAAAAATTTGGGGTCAGCAGAAAAGAATGTTGAGCCCTGGCTTGTGGGTGTGACCCCTTCCAGGTCCCTGAGGAAGAAATTTAGAACAAAGAATGACAATCAGAATTCAGTCCTCAGTTCCCCGTCATTTGGAGTCTACATGTCAGCAGACAGCATTTTCCATTTGGTGGGGTTTTTGATTTCTGAAAAATAACTCAGGGACATAAGATGTTATCTTGAGTTTCTCTAGGGGAACTAAGCATCTCCTCACTCTCACTTCCTTGGCTTTTGTTTTAAGCTAATTTTACTTCTTACTTATCAAGTTGCTCATTTGCTTCTCAAAGCTAGCGAGGTTCCTAGAATTCCCCTTGAAGAAATCAAGGTTTTCTTGTATTTTCATGCTTGGATAGGGATGCGGTGCCCAGTCGACCCCTAAGAGGGGCCCTGCTCCATCTCAGAATCAGTTGATTCAGTGTCATTTCAATAAAAATATGTTAATAATTCTCTCAATAGACAGAATTGAGATGGGTTCAATGCCAAAACTACTGAACAGTAGCTCTATAGCTGTATGGAGAGAGCTTTCTAGTAATAGAACACAGGCACCATCCTTGGCCATAACCTAACTAAATCTTTATTCATAACCAAGGTGAAGATTTATTAACTCACCTTAAGCACTGAATTAGGTCATTCTGAACCATTGCTCCTAGGAGAAATAATGGGTTAAGTCCCTGCAAGCTTTTGGTCACATTTTTGTCAATTAAGCGACATATAACTATGTTTTATGTGTGTTTCTGTTTAAAGAAATTTTATTTAATATATATTGTTGATTCATTAACAGTGAACTCACAGAACACACCACTATCACTCATGCCTGAAGGAAGCTTATTTAACAGGCGTAATTTCTCCAAAAGGCACTGCACAGCCCCCTTGTGCTTAGGAACACTAGACAGCGTTTCAGCACTATACTTGAGGGCCATTTTAAACAGTGACATCGCCAACTAAAAATACAAAATTGAGAACAATGTGGCCCTAAATCAACCTTGAAAAGGACACTTGTTTATAGCATGAGAGATGAAACAAGAAGGCAAAGCAGTTGCCTTGTTTGTCTTCAGCTGGGAATGTGTGCATCAAGCAACTCAAATTCTTCTCCCCTCTCTGTGTGCCCACAGATGACTAGGAAAGTGACGGCTGAGTACTGATTTCAGGGTTATAAATAAACTTTCACCTGTAGGTGAATTCACAAATACAAAGTCTTCAAATAATTAAGATCAACTGCATGTAAAATAGGCCTACTTTATTCTCTTTGGCTCCACGTTAAAAAGGATGTAAACAAATTAAAGTACAATCAGAGAAGAATGAAAATAGTAAAGATGATGAAAGTCCTGCAAAGCATGCCTAATGCAGAAAACTTAAGGAACTGAGAATATTTAACCTGGAGAAACAATTTAATAGAGAAAAAAAAGTGGGGACATGGATTTGTCTTTACATGTTTAAAATAACATTGAGTTGCCCTCTGTGCTTGGATTCACCTAAGGTCTCCTGACAACCACACTACCTCATCTGTGACTGAGTCTCTCACATCAGGCTGACAATCTACCCACCGCCCCCATCCCCTTTCACTCCAAGGATGAGCAAGGTCTGGATCGAACAGGCTGTTCAAACACATCCCCTCTTCTCTAACAATTTATTATAAAATTCATAGCATTTCCTAAATGAAAATTACCTAACTGCTTCCTGATGATATTTTATAGAAGTAAGCACTTGCATTACACTGAATAAACTCCTCTGAATATACATTAAAAGCTATATTATAAAACTATGATGATAAAACTATCATTTAAAGTTATGTTTTTCTGATTCTGAAAGAAAAACATATCCATTAAAAGCAAATTGGGAAAAAGAGTCGAAAAATTCCCCCAATTTTACCATATAGAAGTAAAATTTTTAAAATTTGTTTTATCTTTTTAAATTTTGGCAAAACACACATAACACAAAATTTATCATCCTAAATACTTTGAACTGTGTTACAACATTTTTACACTGGTATTAAACACATTCACTTTGTTGTGCAAATATCATAGCTATCCATTTCCATAACTATTTTCATCTTGCAAAACTAATTTCTGTGTCCAGTAAGCAATAACTCTCCTTCCCCTGTTCCCCCAAATGCCTGGCAACCACACTCTAAAAACTAGCAAATTTTAATGTGCAACTTCCTTCTAGTGGATTCTATGAATACCTAGAAATGATTTTTGATTTTTTTATTGTTTTATTTTTGTGTAAGCACATTTGGATTTATCAGGGTGGAATACTGAAAGAAAGTTTAGAGGAGGCTTCAGGAATCCCATCACTGGAAGAAAAAGTACATAACATTTGAAAATCCTTAGCTTCTTAACATTTAACATTCAGAAGGTAGATTAGGTTAGTCTTAAAACTGTTCTGACCACACGCTTCTTGAATTCCAAAAAAGTAAGTCCCCTGTAATCTACATATTTATTCATAAATTATATATGTATGTATACTACCAAAATACCATATACTATAAAAAATGAAAATATAACATTGTATACATTTTGATAAGAAAGATATGCTCTATTATTTCATTGACTATGCTTTATTATCTTAAAACCCTGCTGTAAACTTTGCAATATTGTCTTTTAAAGGTCTAGTACCAGGTTTAATATATTTTAGTATTTGATATTGATGGTTCTTAGAGTTGGCAAATGATCATTCACCTTGAAAAAGGGTCTAAATAGATGGAGTACACTGTGCTGTGACTGTGAACACCACATCAGGGTGCTCATGGTTCAATTCCGTCTATCAATTATGAAAAAATCATTAATGACATTTAACTTGTAAATTTTCATCTTACCTAATATCAATTAGTTTTTATGAAAACTAATAAGAAAATGTTATATGTTCAACAAATTTGTTCAGACCATCTGAAACTTGTAATTCAGAAGAGAGTTTAGATAGATTAAAATTTCTAACTTACAAGTTTTATAATTTTGGAGAGATACAGAATTTTGTGAAAAACATTGTTTAAGCAACAAAAATCTCATATATAGAAACACTTGTAAACCCCTATGATCAAAATGTTTTTTCATGTCATTGTTTTCTCAAAAGCAGCAACTTTCTCAGTGCTAAAATACCAATGGAAAAACATTTCATGCTCATGGATAGCAAGAATCAATATCGTGAAAATGGCCATATTGCCCAAAGTAATTTATAGATTCAATGCTATCCCCATCAAGCTACTGTTAGGCAGGGTCCTTACTCCCAGAACTCCCAAGATGGTGGCGGCCACTTCCAAGATGGTGGCGGGCTGCTCCCAAGATGGTGGCAAGCCTCGTGTTCTCTGACCTGGAGTTCTTGGCTTCACGGATTCCAGGGAGTGGAATCTTGGGCCATGCAGTGAGTGTTATAGCTCTATTAGAAGCTGTGGGTAACAGAAGAGAACAGTGGAATCCAGTGACTAGTGTTCAGCTTGATTAGGATGAACTCAGGCACTTAGCCGTGCAGGAACAATGACAAGCCTTTATCCCGATGGAGAGCGGCAATGGGCGCCTCACTGAATCAGGAGCACAGCAGACACCCTGCTGGATCTGGAGGGATGGAAGTCAGTGGTGGGTCTGTGACAGCGGCAAAAGGCAGTGGTGGACAGCGAGCAAAAACTCAGCCTGAGCCATAACAAACACGGACCAGAAGACAGTTGCAAGATTTAATAGAGTGAAAACAGAGCTCCCATACAAAGAGAGGGGACCCAAACAGGGTAGCCACTGCTGGCTCCAATGGCTGGGTTTATATCCCCATCATTGTCCCTCCTGCTGTGCTTTCAGGCAATAGATGATTGGCTATTTCTTTACCTCCTGTTTTTTCCTAATTAGCATTTTAGTGAGCTCTCTTTACTACTTGATTTGTGGGATGTGAGCTAAGTTGCAAGCCCTTTGTTTAAAGGTGGATGTGGGTCACCTTCCCAGCTAGGCTTAGGGATTCTTAGTTGGCCTAGGAAATCCAACTAGTCCTGTCTCTCACTACCACTGACTTTCTTCACAGAATTGGAAAAAACTACTCTAAATTTCGCATGGAGACAAAAAAGAGCTGGCATAGCCAAGACAATTCTAAGTAAAAAAAAACAAAAAAGCTGGGGACATGATGCTGCCTAACTTGAAACTATACTACAAGGCTACAGTGACAAAAACAACATGGTACTGGTACCAAAACAGATATATAGACCAATGGAACAGAACAGAGGACTCAGAAATAATGCCACATATCTACAACCATCTGATCTTTAACAAACTTGACAAAAACAAGCATTGGGGGAAGGATTTCCTATTTAATAAATGGTGTTGGTAAAGTGGCTAGCCACAAGCAGAAAGCTGAAACTGATCCCTTCCTTACACCTTAAATAAAAATTAATTGACGATGGATTAAAGATTTAATGTAAGAACGAAAATCATAAAAACCCTGGAAGAAAAATTAGGCAATACCATTCAGGGCATAGGCATGGGCAAAGACTTCATGACTAAAACACCAAAGCAATGGCGACAAAAGCCAAAATAGACAAATGAGATCTAATTAAACTAAAGAGCTTCTGCACAGCAAAAGAAACTATCATCAGAGTGAACAGGCAACCTAGAGAATGGGAGAAAAATTTTGCAATCTATCCATCTGACAAAAAGCTAATATCCAGAATCTACAAAGAACTTAAACAAATTTATGAGAAAAAAACAAACAACCCCATCAAAAAGTGGGCAATGGATATGAGCAGATACTTCTCAAAAGAAGACATTTATGCAGCCAACCAACATATGAAAAATAGCTCATCATCACTGGTCATCAGAAAAATGGAAATCAAAACCATAATGAGATACCATCTCATGCCAGTTAGAATGGCCATCATTAAAAAGTCAGGAAACAACAGATGCTGGAGAGGATGTGGAGAAATTAGAAACACCTTTTCATTGTTGGTGGGAGTATAAATTAGTTCAGCCATTGTGGAAGACAATGTGGCAATTCCTCAAGGATCTAGAACTAGAAATACTGTTTGACCCAACAATCCTGTTATTGGGTATATACCCAAAGGATTATAAATCATTATACTATAAAGACACATGCACACATATGTTTACTGTGGCACTGTTCACAATAGTAAAGACTTGGAACCAACCCAAATGCCCATCAAAGATAGACTGGATAAAGAGAATGTGGCACATATATACCATGGAATACTATGCAGCCATAAAAAAGGATGAGTTCATGTCCTTTGCAGGGACCTGGATGATGCTGGAAACCATCATTCTCAGCAAAGTATCACAAGAACAGAAAACCAAACACCATGTGTTCCCACTGAGAACTGGGAGTTGAACAATGGGAACACACGGACACAGGGAGGGGGAACATCACACACCAGGGCCTGTTGTGGGGTGGGGGGGAGTAGGGGAGGGATAGCATTAGAAGAAATACTTAATGTAGATGATGGGTTGATGAGTGCAGCAAATCACCATGGCATGTGTATACCTATGTAATAAACCTGCACAGTCTGCACATGTAACCCAGAACTTAAAGTATAATAATAAATATATATATATATGAAAATCTGGTTGTGTTGTGCATAAAAGTAAGAGCACAAATTTTATGAGAACGAAACTATGAGCACCCACTTCAAAATGAAAGTATGAAACATTGTGCTGAAGAAGCTATCTTCAGGCCAAGAAACCTGCAAATGCAGAGTACTAGGAAAGACAGAAGCTGTGCGGAGCATATCCCCCTGGAGTGAGGGGAGAAAGGGAGGGGCTAGGGGCTCAGGAAAACCTCCTAGCTGATTCCTTCTAAATCTTAGAATTTATATATGTTGATAAAACCAAAGCCTCTGTATTTGAGTGCAAACAGCTGAAGAATAAATTAACACATTTTGATATCTAACTAAAAAATGTTCCGTAATTTAAAAGAGATAAATGCATATGTTTAGAGAAATGTTAATAAATATTGGAAATAAACGTAAAAGTCCAAAATTCACAATAGGATTTTCAGAATTAAGAACAAAGAGAATGGAGAACATAGTATTTTTTAATACAGAATTTATCAAAATTAAAGGACAATAAAAAGACTAAGAAGCATATGTTCAAAAACTTAAAAAATTTTTATAACTAATAAAAAAATACTACAATGAGGCGTTTTGCTTCTTTGTTATTTGATGATAAGTTTATGTAATTTAATTTTCATTATGGGTTTATTGAGATATTTATATACTATAACATTTAACCATTTACTCATAAAATTCAGTGTTTTTAAAAATATATTCACAGAGTTGTGTAACCATCACTGTAATCCATTTAAGAACATTTTCATCACCCCCAAAAGTAACCCCTACCTATTAGCAATCACTCCCTGTGTGTTCTCAACTTTTTTAGCTCTGGACAACCACACATCTACTTTCTCTTTCTATTGATTTGCCTATTCTAGACATTTCGGATGAAAGGAATTATGCAATATGTCATTTCAGACTGCATAGAGAAGGATGCACGTAGAATGATGTTTCAAGTTCATCCGTGTTACAGCATGTATCAGTATTTTTATGGTTGAATAATATTTTATTTTATGGATCTACCAATTTGATTCATCCATTCATCTGCTGATGTATATTTTGGTTGTTTCTACTTTTTGACTATTATGAATAAGGCTTCTGTGAACATTTGTATACAAGTTTTTTTGTAGGGACAATTTTTCATTCTGCTTGGCTATATGTCTAAAAGTGAAACTGCTGGATTATTTGGCAATACTATGTTTAACCATTTGAAAAACTCATATGGCTTTCCAAATTGGCTGCATTCCTACCAGTCATTTAACTGGGTTCCTGTTTCTTCACATTCTCAGCAACATTTATTATCATCTGACTTTTTTGATCATAGTGATTCTAGTGGGTGTGAAGTGGTATTTCACTGTGGTTTTGATTTGAGTTTTTCTAATAACTAATAATGTTGAGCACTTTTTAACATACATATTGGCTACTTGTATATCTTTAGAGAAACATCTATCCAGATTGCTTTTTTAATTCACCAACTAACTTTATTCTTACTATAACAGAGATTGTAATTCCAAGATAAATTCAATAGCAGATTCTGTGCCTTGCTAAGTCTGGCTTGCATTTTTTTTTTTTTTTTTTTTTTTT
>NC_045440.1:50467679-50523518 GCF_002776525.5 Piliocolobus tephrosceles
AAAAACTAAATATAAAGAGAAAATCTCTTTGTTTTCTTAAATATTTGCTTTATATGTATAAAGAATATATGTATTTTTAATGAAGCCTGGAAAATGTAAAAATATTCTTTTAGAGAGACATGGGGATGTTTGCTGAGGCTACAGCAAATAACAATTCAGTATATTTTGAGAATTTAATATCTCAAAAAAATTAAGGCTTAATAAATTCAAATATTTTTAACAACTGTTTTGGAAAAATGTCAAACCCATTCCCCTTTCATTTGTCCATTTTATTAAACAATTTACAATTAATGATACCTAATATAGGACCTTCTTAGATAGCAAACTAACCATATCTTTTTTATTTTTGCAGGAAAATGAATTGTTTTGTCATGTTATCAACAAATTATTTAAAACCATTGTAGAAGGCACACCATTAGATAATGTGCTAAATACAAAAAATTAGTAGATGCTTTTTAATATCTAACTTGAATTGTAGGAAAATAGATGTGCATTTGACCTTGATTCCAATATAATTGAATTATGAACCTAAGAGACATTAAAAAGTGTAAGAATTTTTAAAAATATGATAACTTTAGACTAAATTTCTGAATATGAATTTGGATGTTGTTTTGAAAAAACAAAGAATAAGGCACACAGATGGTAAAGAAAAAATGCTCATAAAATGTACTTAATTATTAATAATTTATACATTATAAGTTGAGTTTCAGCAATTTTTTTAATAAAGCACCATTGATAACATCACTGAAATTATAAAGCACAGAATAAACTTGTGGGAGGATGGATTAATTTGTTTAGATGCTAAAATTGTGAGCAAAGTGTCTTTACAGAAGTGGATTAATGAAAAGAGGCTTCTCAGAGTTCAGGCTATGGTACAGCAGATGGAATATAGCCAGGAGGGTCTTGTAGATCAGGGCCAAGGTAGAGAAGAGAGGTATGATGGTAAATTGTATGTGTCAACTCAACTGAACCATTAGTTGCCCCGATATTTGCTCAAGCATTATTCTGAGTGTGTCTGTGAGGATGTTTTGGATGAGTATAACATTTAAATCAATGTAACTAAGTAAAGCAGACTGCCCTTCAGTATGAAGCTGGGTCTTATCCAATTAGCTGAAGTCTGAATAGAATAAAACATCTGTCATGCCATCAAAAGGAGGCATTCTTCTAACTGGACTGCCTTGGGGCTAAGGCATCAGTTTTATTCCTGCCTTTGGCTTCAGACAGGGTCTCTACTATTAACCATCTTGAGTGTTCAGCATGTTTTGCTGAACTTAAGACTTGTTGGTGATTATAATTATGTGAGCCAATTTATTATTTTGTATATCCATTCTATAGGTTTTGTTTCTTATGAGAATCCTGACTAATACAGATTTTGGTACTGAATGGTTTTAGAGGAACAAAATTTTCAGGATGGCTTTTCTAAATCAGTTTTGATGTTTCTAAAATTGGCTCTCTAATCTGATTAGATTTAAAGATACTAATGACTTTATTTCCAAGAGTAAACAAAGTACTGATATCCATGGAGTGATCTGTTAAAAGATATGGGCCAGGCACAGTGGCTGATGTCTGTAATCCCAGCACTTGGGAGGCCAAGGTGGGCAGATCACCTGAGATCAGGAGTTTGAGACAAGCCTGGCCAACATGGTGAAAGCCCGTCTCTACTGAAAATATAAAAATACAAAAAGTAGCTGGGCGTGGTGGTGGGCGCCTGTAATCCCAGCTACTTGGGAGGCTGAGGTAAGAGTATCACTTGAACTCGGGAGGCAGAGGTTGCAGTGAGCCAAGATCACACCATCTCTCTCCAGCCTGGACAATAAGAGCAAAACTCTGTCTCAAAAATAAAAATAAAAATAAAAAAATAAAAGAGAGAGATTATATATTTTACACACACATATATATATATGTATCTCACTATTGGATACTCTTAATCAACCACTTATAAGAAACAAGAATCTTTGTGACTGTGCCATTTTTGTGACACTTTCGAAAATTTTTGTTGATCTAAATGTCTTAGTCCATTTTGTGCTGCTTTAACACAATACCACACACTGAGTAATTTATAAAGAGCAGATTTTTTTTTTTTTTTTTTTTTCACAGTTTTGGAGGTTTGGAAGTCCAACATCAAGGGCCTTCTTGCTGTGTACACATATGACAAAAGGCAGAGAGAAGGCAAGCTAACAGGCTACCCAAACATTATATGATTATATGAAGCCCCTTAAAGAAAAAGAAAACTTTTTTTTTTTTTTTTTTTTTTTTTTTTGAGAAGGAGTCTTGCTCTGTCACCCGGGGCTGGAGTGCAGTGGCCGGATCTCATCTCAGTTCACTGCAAGCTCCGCCTCCCGGGTTCAAACCATTTTCCTATTTTCCTGCCTCAGCCTCCGGAGTAGCTGGGACGACAGGCGCCCACCACCTCGCCCGGCTAGTTTTTTGTATTTTTAGTAGAGACGGGGTTTCACCGGGTTAGCCAGGATACTCTCGATCTCCTGACCTCGTGATCCGCCCGTATCGGCCTCCCAAAGTGCTGGGATTACAGGCTGAAAGGAATAAGCTCATAGATTCAAACTCCTAGCTCAAGCATGGTGTAAAAAGATCCGAAAACTTCAATATTGCCCTGAAAAAGAGTCTTACCTCTTACAGCTTCTAGGCTGAGTTTACTGAAAATCAGTCCTAGAATTTCATTCTGCAAGTGGCTGAGTTTTAATGTATGTTATACTTTTAGCCTCACAGGATATCTACTATTAAAGTGAGAGCATTGATTGGGAAATAATAGAATCCTGTAAGTTTGAATGGGGAGGTGTGGTAGAGTCCTGAAAAAGGTAGGAACATTGAGCCTCAATTTCTGATGAAAATTCTTTGCCAATGAAAGTAGTGTCCCCACCTCAATTAAAAGAAGTCTCTCCATGCCTAATGGAAAAAGACTCTTCACACATATTTGAGGGGATTAAATCTGCATTGCTTGAAGAAACCATAATGACCTCTCCTGAGGCAGTTGCCCTGAGAAGCAATGCTGATTCTCCTTAGGACCCACACAACCACCCTCTTTGCTTCTTGCCCTGTAACTAGGCTCAAATTCCAGTAGACCATTAAGATGAGGCACACAGTATGATCCATGTAAAGATGCACTACATTAAAAAAATAAACTTGAGTTTTCTAAATTCAGAGAGCATGTGTGGGGATGGATATTACGGGTGTAGAAAAATTCTTGAAGGAATACAAAGTTGTATCAGTGCAAATTTATTGATATGATATAACTAAGCAGATATTCTGTATTTAATGTTACAGTTTGAGGTATTAGAAAGGGCTTTAACAGGTTGGTTGGCTGAAATATGAACCAAAAGGTGACCCACAGTGAGCAAGTTGGAAATGTTTCCTTGGCTTAACATAGAGGAAGGGACACAAAGTAATACCAATCAAAATCCCAAATGATGTAATCCTGAATGTTGAAATCGGGAAAGCTCAAAATCCCCAAAGTCTAAAATCCCTAATGCCTAAAACCCTAAAAGATTAAAATTCCAAATATGAAATCATGAAAGCCAAATTCTAGGGAAGAGATTATTGTGTTTGGGGTTGTATGTAGGATAGCTGCATCATACCAGACAGAACTATCACCTTGTTGTCTTTATTTAGAAATCAAGCATAGTTTCATAGTTTAAAGAGGTGTATATGGGTGCCAACTTGAAAAGGAGTAGACTCATGCCTTAGTTTTAGGTGTCAACCTGACTAGAGTAAGGGAATACCTAAAAACCTGGTTAAGCATTATTTTGGGTGTGGCTATGAAAGTGTTTCTAGAGGAGATTAGTGTGTGTGTCTGAATGGACAAAGTGAGGAAGATCTGCCCTCAATATTGTTGTTGGGCACCATTCAATCAGCCAAAAGTCAAAGGGGAACAAATAGAGAAGGTGAGTTGGCCTTACTCTGAGAGGTGGGACAGACTTTTCTTCTTCTGTCCTGGACATCAGAACTCCAGGCTCACCAACCTTTGGATTCTAACACCTACATCAGTGACTCTTTGGACCCTGAGGCTTTTGGCCTTGGACTGAGAGTTATATTTTCAGCTTACTTCACTGGTTCTAAGGCCTTTGTATTTGGACTGAGCCATCCTACAGGCATCCCAGTGTCTCCAGCTTGCAGATAGCCTGTCATGGGACTTCTCAGTCATCAGAATCATGTAAGCCAATTTCCTCACTAAATCCCCTCTCACATATCTATATACTTAATCTCGTTGGTTCTGTCTGTCTCAAGAACTCTGACTAGCACAGATTGGGTATCAGGGAGTAGAATATCATTTCCTCTTACTGTTTTCCTTACAACACCATGGAAGAGATCTGTGAAATTGTTTCCTTATAAAAGACTGTGATAAATTAAGTCTGTGAAATTGTTTCCTTATAAAAGACTGTGATAAAGTAAGTGTATGAGGCTATTTAATGGTGAAAGATAAAGGTTTAGAAGCTAATTATTAGTAGTACTACCAAAGCAGAAAATCACTGAATTGCAATGGCCACAATGACCAGACTTTCAAATGGATAGCATATGCTTAAATTTGTAGATCACAACCACTGTCTAAATACAAGTGCAATTAATATTTTGAAGATTATAGAAGTTAAAATGTAGGCAAAAAATACAGGAAACTCATCCTGCCAAATTATTCAATCATGTATGACTTCTGTCCCTTCACACAGAGTGCCAATTTGCTATGCTATGTACTTCCCCTTCATATCATTTCTAATGCTGGAGGTATAAATTGTGTAATGACTTCTAGGGTTCTAACTAACTTTATTCACTTTTTGCAAATCTGATCCCATGAATGTGTATTATCACTATATTGACTTTACAAACATTGTGTGTGAGCTTATTGTAAACTAAAACTCAAATCCCAAGTTAACCACTGACTGAACAGACTCCTTCTTGGTCAAGAAGAAGGAAAGCACTAACACTGCATTCCTAGCCATGATGGGATGGGAGGTCAGACAAGCCTTATTATACTCCTCTTCCTTCTATGGTTTAGACATGACAACTGTCCAGCATTAATAAAACAGAGATCATAAGACAAACTAACACAGGAACAGAAAACCAAACACTGCATGTTCTCTATCATAAATGGGAGTTGAACAATGAGAACACATGGACACAGGGAGGAGAACATCACACACCGGGGCCTGTTGCCAGGTGGCGGGCTAGGAGAGGATGAACATTAGGACAAATACCTAATGTATGTGGGACTTAAAACCAAGATTACAGGTTGATAGGTGCACCAAACCACCATGACACATGTATACCTATGTAACAAACCTTCATGTTCTGCACATGTATCCCAGAACTTAAAGTAAAATTAAAAAATAAAAATAAAAAAAAACTTACAGAACAGACTCTTTGTGGCAATAAGATACCAAACTATAAATAGAACCTAAGGCCTAATCAGGCAAGGATCAAGTCACACACCTCTACACTTAAAAAGCTAACTATATTCTCACTGACACAGGTTTTTCTTTTTCTCTAACAGCTAAACAAGTGCCGACCTTGAGGTACGTAACGTCAAAACAATTACAACTCATCTAGCTCATGAACAGTAACTAACTGAGCTCCTGTTCCACTAACCATGACTACAACTTTAACAGCACAAAAGACTGATTTCAGTAGCTTCCTCCTGATAAGAAGACCACTGGCCATGAACTGGTTTTGGCCAGTTTATAGAGGCTGGACACTTGTGTGCCTTCATGTTCTGAAAAGACCTTTTGACATACAGTGCCTAATTGTAATACATTTCAATGTTAAGTGTCCACCCCAAAGTGAACATGGGTTGCATGTTACATGCATGTTTTTTCAATATGCATGTGTCAGGACCACTGTCACGAATATTCACAGCTCCTACGGTAACCTGCTGAATATGTATGTTTAACCTACCTGTTTAGCATAAAGCTCCTTCCCCAATCTCTCCTTCAAAGTTCCTGTCTTTGGTCTCTGGCCAAATTCTTGCTTCCTGGCCTGCAAGATTGCAACCTTGCAGACTATACCTGTTTACGAGAAATAAAGTCTCTTCTAAATTTACAAATGTGTGACTTCTTAAAACTTAACAATATAAATGTTGAAACTTCATCAACAAATGAAGAGATGTCTGCTTTGTACATCTGACTTGTGAAAGATAAAATTTCTCAAGATCTCGGCTCATTGGGCAACTTCATATGTGGCAGTGACCTGTGTAGGCTTTGGTCAGTCTCGTCAAAAGTCTTAAGCTGTCCGTCACAGTAGATCTGGGTGCACACAATTAATAAACATTTTTATCTACTTCTTTATGAATATGGCTCACCTGCTCATAACTGTTATGCTTGCGTGACTGTCATTGGTATATCTGAGTGTTTACGCTTCCCAAAATATATATGTTGTAATTGCCTAGTTCATTGTGTAAAGTGGCCAATAAAGTTGTGTTTTTTATGTTTATCAAGTGAACTCCCTTACTTTACTGCTCCCTTTACTAGCTTTAAAAATGTAAATAATTGTATTTTAAAGCATTTTTAAATTATTATTTCCAGAATTATTTTAGGGGGATTTTAATCTTCCAAGATTGTGATATTGGGGATTTTAGATTTTAAGGATGTTGGTCCTTTGAATTTTTAACATTTGAGATGATGGTGTTCAGCACTGTGCTTTCAAGATAATGGTGCAAACCCATCCAGAGCCTTAGGGAGATGGGAATGTTAAAGTGGATTTGTCATTTTTTCACTCTGGCAGGGTCCATAGAACATACTTTTTAGCACAACTATGAGAACTAAATGTGTGAGGACAGCCCCAGAATTCTTGAAGAGTTCTGTAGTCATGCTTCTCCATAGTCCATACTTTTAGTGGGGACTTCAGTTACTAACTGGGAAAACCTAAATGTAGTGGGAATATTTCGATGTCAGGGCTTCAGGGGCTAAATGGAAGCACTCAACCTCTAAA
The DNA here is from genome assembly GCF_002776525.5 of Piliocolobus tephrosceles. Taxonomy (NCBI): domain Eukaryota; kingdom Metazoa; phylum Chordata; class Mammalia; order Primates; family Cercopithecidae; genus Piliocolobus; species Piliocolobus tephrosceles. Next base: position 50,474,613 of record NC_045440.1, read on the forward strand.
AGTAAGATGGATGGGATTACTGCAATGAACAGCAAGTCAAAGGGACAATCAGAATAGTCTGATTCACACAGACCTCTGGCATTGCCTATCTGGTCATGGTGTTCCTAAAGTGAAATAGACAGGAAAATTGCTAAATTGTAGTTGATCTGCATAAAGAGAAATGTACATGTTAAGTCAGCAAAAAGTGTTACTTAAATCATTAAAACAGAGAACTACAGACTTTTAATTAATTTTCAGACTTGAGACAGCTTACAGACCCAGAAAAGCTTGATGAAGGACCCCAGTACACCATGTGACCTGACATTTCTGTCATTAACTGGGTATTACCTGACCCATCAAATCATAAAGTTTGGCATGCATAGCAATACTCCATTATCAAATTCTGAGCAGACACTTAAACACAAGTAAGTTACATGAAAAAGAAGCCCAAATGCCCATTGTCCCCACTCCTGTATACTACTTTTTTTTTTTCTCCCATTCTGTATCTATGGGCTCATGGGAAGTTCCCTACAATTGGCTGACAGAGGGAGAGAAGACCTGAACCTAGTTTACAGATAATTCTTCAAGATATGCAGGCACCACTTAAAAGTTGACAACTGCTACCCTATAACCTTTCTCTGGGACATCTCTGAAGGACTGTGGTAAAGGAAAAGTCTTTTGGTAGAAATCACAGTGGGAAGATCTACAAGCAATGTACATGGTTGTGAATTTGCTTGGAAGGAGACATGGTCAGATGTGCAATTATATACCAATTTATGGTTTGTGGCCGATGGTTTGACTGGATTATCAAGGACTTGGAAGGAGCATGGTTGGAAAATCAGTGGCAAAGAAATTTGCAGAGGAGGCATATACATGAAAGCTCCTGAATGGGCCAAAAAAAAGTAAAGTTATCTGTATCACATGTGAATGTGTAACAAAGGGTAACCTCAGCAGAGGAGAGTTTTAATATTAAAATGAATGGGATGACCCACTCTATGGATGCAAGTCACACTCCTTCCCCATCCACTGCTGTATTGCTCATGAAAAGAGTGCTCATGTTGTCAGAAGTTGAGATTATGCATGGGCTCAACAATATGGATGTGCATTCACTAAGACTGACCTGGAGATGGCCACTGCTGAGTGTCCAATCTGCCAGCAGCAGTGAACAAGTGGTACCATTCCTCAGGGTCATGGTCCAGCTATCTTCTGGTAGCTTTATTATATAAGAGCCTTTCCATCATGAAAGGGGCAGTATTTAGTTTTTATTGGCATAGAAACTTACTTTGAATATAGGTTTATCCTTCCTGCATGCTTCTGCCAAAACTTTTAACCATGAATTTACAGAATGTCTCTCTCATGTCATGGTGTTCCACAGAACATTGATTATGATCAAGGAACTCACTTCACAGCAAATGAATTGTAGTAATAGGTCCATGCTTAAGGAATTAATGGTTTTACTATGTTCCTCATTATCCTAAAGTAGCTGGCTTCATTTAACTATGGGATGGATTTTTGAAGATTCAGTTACAGCCATAGGTGAATGGCAATACTTTGCAAAGTTGGGGAAAGGCTCTAAATAAGTCTGTGTATGCTCTGAATAGGTGTCTAATATATAATATTGTTTCTCCTATAGTTAGGATTCACAGATACAGGAATCAAGAGATGGGGATGGGGTGTCACTACTCACTATTACCTTTAATTACCCACTAACAAAAATTTTGCTTTCCTTTGCAATCATCTTTTTTTATTATTATTATTATACTTTAAGTAATAGGGTACATGTGCATAGCGTGCAGGTTTGTTACATATGTATACTTGTGCCATGTTGGTGTGCTGCACCCATCAACTCGTCAGCACCCATCAATTCGTCATTTATATCAGGTATAACTTCCAATGCAATCCCTCCTCCCTCCCCCCCCCCATGATAGGCCCCGATGTGTGATGTTCCCCTTCCCGAGTCCAAGTGATGTCATTGTTCAGTTCCCACCTATGAGTGAGAACATGCGGTGTTTGGTTTTCTGCTCTTGTGATAGTTTGCTAAGAATGATGGTTTCCAGCTGCATCCATGTCCCTACAAAGGACACAAACTCATCCTTTTTTATGGCTGCATAATATTCCATGGTGTATATGTGCCACATTTTCTTAATCCAGTCTGTCACAGATGGACATTTGGGTTGATTCCAAGACTTTGCTATTGTGAATAGTGCCGCAATAAACATACATGTGCATGTGTCTTTATAGCAGCATGATTTATAATCCTTTGGGTATATACCCAGTAGTGGGATGGCTGGGTCATATGGTACATCTAAATCTAGATCCTTGAGGAATTGCCATACTGTTTTCCATAATGGTTGAACTAGTTTACAATCCCACCAACAGTGTAAAAGTGTTCCTATTTCTCCACATCCTCTCCAGCACCTGTTGTTTCCTGACTTTTTAATGATTGCCATTCTAACTGGTGTGAGATGGTATCTCATTGTGATTTTGATTTGCATTTCTCTGATGGCCAGTGATGAAAATCCTCAATAAAATACTGGCAAAACGGATTCAGCAGCACATCAAAAAGCTTATCCACCATGATCAAGTGGGCTTCATCCCTGGGATGCAAGGCTGGTTCAACATTCGCAAATCAATAAACGTAATCCAGCATATAAACAGAACCAAAGACAAGAGCCACATGATTATCTCAATAGATGCAGAAAAGGCTTTTGACAAAATTCAACAGCCCTTCATGCTAAAAACGCTCAATAAATTCAGCATTGATGGAACGTACCTCAAAATAATAAGAGCTATTTATGACAAACCCACGGCCAATATCATACTGAATGGGCAAAAACTGGAAAAATTCCCTTTGAAAACTGGCACAAGACAGGGATGCCCTCTCTCACCACTCCTATTCAACATAGTGTTGGAAGTTCTGGCTAGGGCAATCAGGCAAGAGAAAGAAATAAAGGGTATCCAGTTAGGAAAAGAAGAAGTCAAATTGTCCCTGTTTGCAGATGACATGATTGTATATTTAGAAAACCCCATTGTCTCAGCCCAAAATCTCCTTAAGTTGATAAGAAACTTCAGCAAAGTCTCAGGATACAAAATTAATGTGCAAAAATCACAAGCATTCTTTTGCAATCATCTTACGCTCTGCTGGCCTAAAAGTCTTAGTTCCAGAGTGAGGATCTCTTCACCAGGATACTCAATGATCTACAGAACTGGAAGTTAAGATGGGACCCACTCACTTTGGACTTCTTAAACCTTTGATTCAATAGGCAAAAAAGGGCATTATTGTGCTGGCTGGAATGATTGATCATGACTGACAGGAGGAAATTGGGCTACTACTCTACAGCACAGGTAAGAAAAATACAGGAGATCCCTGTGGGTGTCTCTCAGTATTATCATGTGCTGTAATTAAGGTCAATGGTAAACCACAATAACAATCAAGATAGAACTGCTAATGGGTCATATCCTTCAAGAATGAAGGTTGGGTAACCCTACCAGATAAACAACCATAACTAGCTGAGGTTCTTGCTAAAGGCAAAAGAAATATGGGATGGCTAGTAGAAAAGGTAACTATAAATACCAGCTATGGTCCAATGACTAGTTACAGAAATGAAAATAATTGGCAGAAACATTTTCTCCTTTTCTTTTTACTTTGTCATATATATTATATTATATATATTATATTATATTAGTAAAATATAATATATATACGTATAATGCTGACTGGACTTAGCAAACGAGAACTGTGAATAGCAACTACTCTGTAATTATTGCTAAATCACTTGCAGGTCAATGGGTAGGTGAGAAACAAGTCTAACTAAAATTCGGGGACTATACACCTCAATAAAACTTCTAGGGGTACGGTGATGTTTAGTATGCCAAGGTATTCTTTCTAAGATGAAAAATAAATTGTTCATCTGGTCTCTTCTACAACTTAAAAGAGGCACAATGCCTAGGAAGCCTATCTGGATTTAGGAGACAATGTTCTCCTCATTTTAGTGCATTTCTATGTGCTAATGCATTGCTATGCATTCCTATGCACTATGGAATGCATAGCAATACTCCATTATCAAATTCTGAGCAGACTCTTAAGCGCAAGTAGGTTACATGAAAAAGAAGCCCAAATACCCATTGTCTCCACTCCTGTACACTACATTTTTTCCATGTGTATATATATGTATATAGTTATACATACATATATACACATACAAATGTGTGTATATATACATTTATATATGTGTGTGTATATATAAATTTATATGTGTGTGTATGTGTATATATAAGTGTGTGTGAGTATGTGTGTGTGTATATATATATATATATATACACACATCAGTTAGTTCAGAGTGTAATAACAAAACAACAAAGTCTGGGTGGCTTAAACAATATAAATTTGTATTCTTACAGTTGTGGAGGCTGAAAGTCAGAGATCAAGGTGTCAGAATGGTCTGGTCTCCTCTTGCTGACTTATACAATGCAAACTTCTCATTGTGTCCTCATGTGGCATAGAGAGACAATGGGTGAGTTCTCCTGTGTCTCTTCTTATAAGAACAGTAGTCCTATCATATCAAAGAACCACCCTCATTGACCTCATTTAACTTCATCTCCTTTTTGGCTGTATCTCTCAATGCATTCATGTTAGAGGTTAAAAACTGAAGATATAAATTTTGGGGGAAACTCTATTAAACCAACAGCATTACACCCCTGCTCCCCTCAAAATGTATGCCCTTCTTCAGTGCACAATACATTTATTTCATCCCAACAGCCTCCAAGTTCTAACTCATTTCAGCATTCGCTCTAAAGTCTCAAGTTCAAAGTCTCATATGAATGTCATCTAAATCAGATCTGCGAGTTAAGGTATAATTTATCCTCAGACAAAATTCTTCTCTAGAATCTGTTAAACTAGATGAATTGTGTGCTTCCAAAATATAGCAGTGGAGAGGCATATGATAGATATTCCCACTACAAAAGAGGGGTAGAAAAAGAAAGAAGAAAGGGAAGAAAGATCCCAAACACGTCCAAAACCTAGGAAGGTGAATTCCATTAGATCTTACGGTTAAAACATAATCCTCTTTGCCTCAGTATCCCACCTTCCAGGCTCACTGTTATGGCAGCATCACTCTCAATGTTCTATGGAGTGGTCCATCCATCTGGCTCTTCTGAGCACCTCCTCTGCAGCTGTCTGCAAGAGTTCCTCCCTTGAAGCACTCTGTGGGGACTCATCCAGTGGTACTCTGCAGGTGGCCCTGCCCCTAAGGTGCTGGGTGGGGTCATCTTGGCCTACTGAATTAAGATAGGTGCTCCCACCACTTGAAACTGAGGAGGAAATAGCCTTGCTCCCTGGGCCCATGTTAGAAGTGACAGCTTTGATGATCTCTGCATTGCCTCTGAAATAATTCATCCATCTCCTTGAGGAACAGTGCCCATTCACAGCCAGTAGCTCTATGTTTCAGTCCTGTAGCATCCAAAATGCCCAGCAGTCTTTCTTCTTTCCATCCCACTGCTTCTGTCTCCTTTAATTCAAACTGTCACATCTTTGCTGGTGTATTCTCAGCTCTATTCTTGGCCTCCTTTGAGATGGCTGATTAATTTCATGACTTGCACCCATGATCTGTTTATCAATTAGTTGTTTCACCACATTCTTGATGTTGATTTGAGAACAAGCTTTCAGTTTTGGTAACACGTATAGGCTGATAATTTTCCTAATCTTTGAGATCTGATTATTTTCTGTTTACAATTCCTTCTTCACTTCATCTTTCTCCTTTCACATTTACCCTAAGTAGTCCAGAGAAACCAAGCTGTATCTTCAACACTTTGATTAAAAATCTCCTCAGATCAATATCTAATATCATCACTTGTAAGTTCTACCTTCAACCAAATCTAAAGCAGAGTTCAACTAAGTTGGTTGCCATTTTATAATAAGAATTATCATTCTTTCAATTTCCAAAAATTTCATTTCTATCTGAGATATTATCAAAATTGCCCATAATGTTTATATTTCTAGTACGCACTTTACAACTCTTCCAGTCTCTAATTACAAAGTCACTTCCACATGTTTAGGTGTTTGTTCAAAAGCACTCAAGTTCTTGGGTACTAAAATGTGTATGAGGTCATGCAGGCTGGAAGTCTGAGATCAGGGTGTCAGCATGATTCAGGCATAGTGAGACTTTCTTACTGGCTTGTGGATGGCATCCTCATAGAGAGCACTATCTCTTCTTAAAAAGACACAAATTCTATTGTAACAGGGCCTCACTCTTATGACCTCATTGAACATTAATTGCCCCTATTTAATCTAGGCCTTATTTCCAAATATAGTCACATTATGTGTTAGTGCTTCAACATATAAATTTGAGGGGGGATACAATTCAGTCAATAACACATACAAAACAATACCTTTACTTTCTTCTCTCATCGTATAACATCTGATGTGTTGACTAGATTTCAGTATTTGAACATTGTTAATTTTACATCATTGCATTGACATGGGATATCAAGGAGAAGAGCAAACATCACTCAAGGGCTTTACCTCCTTTTCTGGGGAAGGGGTTAGTACAGATTCAATGGTATGCAGGATAGCTGCATCATGTTAGATGAAATTAGGACCTTGTTATTGTCTTAATTTGAAGATTAAGTATGGTGTAGGAGATACATATGGATAGCAAGGTGACAAAAGGTAAACCTGCGATGCTTAATTTTATGCATCAACTTGAATGGGCCATGGAGTGCCCAGATATTTGGTCAAATATTATTCTGCGTGTATCTGTGAGGGTATTTTAGGATTAAACATTTAAAACAATAAATTAAATAAAGCAGATTGGCCTTCCTAATGTAGGTAGGCCTCATCCAATCAAAAGAAGACCTGGATGAAACAAAAATGCTGACCTTTCATCAAATTAGAGGGAATTTCTCATGCTCAATTGCCTTCCAGCTGTGACATTATTTTTTTTTCTCCAGACTTGTACTGGATCTATGCCATTAGCTTTTCCAGGTCTCCAGCTTACTAACTGCAGATCCTAAAACTGATCAGTCCCTATAATCGTGTGAATTAACTGCTTAGAATAAATCTGTCTATGAATGTTTGTTTTTGTTTTTATTTCCATGGAAACATCCCTCATTAAATGTTTGATTACTTGCATCATAAAGCAAAGACCCTCTCTGCTTTTAGGACTGAGAGGCTGGTTCAACAAAATATGAAGCAATGTAATTAGATTTGCTCTTTTCTGCTGATTTGCTCTTTTCTGCTGATGCATTTTCTTCTTTCTCTTTGCAGAGTTTTTACCTCTTGACTTCTAATCATATCTTCAGCTCATAATAATCAACCTATGTTCGTATTTTGGAAACTTCTTGGGAACTTTCAAAGAGGGGGAAATGAAGAGACTAAGAACCCACTAAAGTAGTATTAATATTACTGTAAACTGGAAACATGAATAAGCAACAGGTAGAGAAAGAAACATTATCTACAACTAAGCAGAGCTGTTACAACCCACTAGGCTGTTTTTATCAGCTTCACAGAAAAAGCCAATACACCAAGATAGCAGTTGTTGCAGCAGGGAAAGAGTTTAATCATTGCAGGATGGCTGAGAATGCATAGTAGGGGATACTTCTCAAATCCACCTCCCTAAGAATTTGGAAGCTGGGGTTTTCAAGGATAGTATAGTGGGCAGGAGGCTGGGGAATGGGGAATGCTTATTCATTGGGTCAGGGATGAAATCATGGAGTGTTGAAACTGTCTTTATGTGCTGAGTCGGTTCATGATGGGGATCACAGGACTAGCTGAGTTAGTTTTTGGTATAAGTCACTGGTTCAGGTGTGCTAGTTGGTCCACTAGAATGCAAGAACTGAAAAATATCCCAAACACAAGTGTTAGATTTCATAATCATGATGTTATCTACAGGGACAACTGAGGAAGTTACAAACCTTGTGACCACTGGCTATGTAACTCCTGAGTAGTAAGCAATTATAAAAAAACAAGTTAGAAAACAATGACTAGTTGTTATTTAATTATTCCTATTAGGAGAATTTGGGTCCCAGCCATAATTCTTATCTTGTGGTTTTTCATTTATCTTAAATAAATTATCTGAAAGGTAGTTTCAGTCCCCAAATAAGGAGGGCCTTAATTTGGGGAAGAGACTATTATCATCCTTGCTTTAAAGTTAACTTATAAACTAAATTCCTTCCACAGTTAGCTTGGCCTATGCCCAGAAATGAGCAAGACTAGTTATCCTGTGAGGTTAGAAGCAACATGGGGTCAGTTATGTTAGATTTATCTCACTGCTATAATTTTTGCAAAGGCAGTTTCAGAGCCCCCTCAAAATAAATTTTCCATTGACAGCCCCTGTCCCCTGCCCCCAGAGGAGTTTCCTATTTAGGAGAAGACTGCTAGAAAGTACAATTTCAGCTGTCATTAACCTACAAAACCAAATGGAACCTTTCATTTTTTAATTGAAACTCTAAACCTGCTCCACCAACTCCACAGGCATCACCCACACATCTTTACTTCTGACTATTTAATGTATTACTCATTACTGAATACTCCCATGTGCACATGTAAATAAAACTTGTCTTTTCTCCTGTTAATCTTTTCTATTATCAGTTAATTTACAGGCTCTAGATCAGTTGGCCCTAAGTTGGTAGAGGAATAGTGTTCCTCTGAAAGCACACAGTTTAGGGTCCAGGTGGGCAGTTGCAGTAAACTCAGGGAGATTTTCATAGTACAGAGTCTATGCAAGTCACCCTAAACTTATGTCAGAAACACAGTTTTTTCAACCTTGTTAAGTAAAATCTTGTATTTTTAACTGCCCTTCAAAATCACTACCTTTTATGTAAAAACTTTTTGTTGGGATATTTAATTTGGTGCCTTTGTATCTTTTAGTCTCACTCAGTTTATCCTTTGGCCTTTTCTCTGTACAGTCCCACAACTGAAAGTAATTCATTCAGAAGGGTGAGTTTAAGCTCCAACCTTGCATAAGGCAGGCTTTATTCATATTTGGGTTGACAGTCTTAAGGAAATCTTCAGGCTTCTTCATTCCCTGTCTTCTCACAGCACTTAGTGTTTGCATCATTTTTTTTTTTTTATCCTTGATTCTGTTCTTTTATTTATTTTTATTTGTTTATGTAGTCCAATTTTATTTTAACTTTGGTGTTCCTTCAAAGCATCAATCTCCATGAAATCATCATGCTGCTTCTTCCTCTCTGTCCCTTCTTCCTCTCTGCCTCCTCTCCCCTTTCTCAATCCTCCCCTGCTTCTCAAAATAACTAAAATGTATTCCTGTTACCCATGCAGTCAAACTCATAATACCTCCTAAAGGGTGGTGTTTTTATTCTGATATTTATTATATATTAAGAAGCTTAGTCTCAAAATGTAAGTAAACTGCATATAGTTCTAGATGGTTAATCATGGAGTAAACTAGGTTAACCCAAGCTGACCTAATGTAAATTTTATTCTCTTTGTAGCAAGCCACTATTTTGACTCATATTTAATGAGGGATTAAAAATGGAAAAAAAATCAAATTTCAAACAAATCAGGGCTTTTGATAGTAAAGAGCTGACTCTTGTTAAAAATTTTTTTTCAATAATATTTGTTAAAATATGGTAAAGGAAACTTTAGAACTATCAGGTCTTTCAGTGGGGACAGAAATCAGGATCAACTGTGAATACAGTATGTGCAAGTTGGAATTTATAGCCAAGGAGTGGAAGCCAGTAGATGGAAATTTATAGCCAGTGTGGAGGTCTGTAGATGGAAACTTACTAAGAAGGTACATCAGGGGGAGGGGGCATTCTGGATAAGCTCAGCTAAATGGATTCTTGATGAAGACAGGCCAGGGTAGATAGACATTACCTGGGAAAGGGTGGAGAATGAGTAAAACCGCCTTTGCAAATTTATAACTGGGGAAATTATGTCAGTGAAAGAGATCAGACCTAACCGATCCCTTCTTCCTTCTAAATTGTCTTTGTTCATTCCTAGGTGTAGGCTGAACTAGTCTTGGGAAGAAATTTAGTTTATAGTTTAAATCCTGAAACAAAATGGATAGTAGCCCTTTAACAAAAAACCCCTTCTAGCCTGGGGACCAGTCTGCCTTTGTAGGACTAACAAATTAGCTACAAGACTAGATATCACTGTTTAGGAGCCATACAGACTCTGGCTGCAAGAGTTTGAACCTCCCCAAATTGCTCCTGGGAATAACAATAGTGATTGTAAAACCTAAGATTAGTATTTGAGATATTTTGCAGATCTTGCATTCTCATACAGCAGATGACATCACCCAGAACTGGCTCAACCAGTCCTCTGATCCCACCCAGGAACAGAAGTCAGCAAGAACTCACTTCAACTCCCTATGATTTCATTTTCAACGTGACCAATCAGTACACCCCACTTTCTGAGCCAATACCCACCAAAATTATCCTTAAAATCTCTGATCCTTGAATGCTCAGAGAGACTGATTTGAGTAATAATAAACCTGTGGTCTGCCACACAGCCAATGCTGCATGAATTACTCTTTCTCCATTGCAATTCCCCTATCTTGATAAATTGGCTCTGTCTAGGCAGCAGGCAAGGTGAACTCATTGGGTGGTTACATGAAGAACCCAATAATACATTTAGGGTGATCAGATATCCAGGGTGAGGAGTTTTTGCTAAACTGATTTAGCAGGCTTCTTTGCTAAAACTGGATTTTACAAGAAAGTGCACAGATTGTCCTAGAAGAAGATTCAAAAGCATGACTAAAATGTGACCAAGCAAAGAATCTTTGTCCACATACACTTATATTGTAAGTCACACAAAAATCTCAGCTATAAACATTGTCATTTTAGAAAATAAGAAAGATATGTTAAATTTAAAGTTTGTTTATATGATCATGTAGGGGGAAAATTGATGCTTAATTTTTTAGAGCAGGCTCTAACAGTTTATCTGATTTTGATTCTGATTCTACAGGGGTTCTAGGCCTTTCATTGCCTTGGGGCTATTTTCCAACACTGGTAATTGTCAAGAATTGAAGAAAATGTGAAAGAGGCTTATCTATTGACATGCAAATACATTCAGTCTGGTTGAATTTTCTTGACTGTCCTCCCCAACTCCTGGAATAGCAAGTTTTGTATTCATTTGCAAATGTATTTTAGCATTTCTGATCTATAAATATGTCTCTTCTTAGGTTTCTCCTTTTAGTTAAATTTTACATAGTATAGATTCCTTCATTAATTAGCTACATAATATCCTGGACAGGTGTTTATTTTATATCTATTCAAGAATTATTATCTTTCCCCTTTTAAAAATGATTCTGTAACAATAAGTTTATAAAGTGATAATCAAGTGCTTGTACAGTTATAAAATTAGAAGCAGTCTGCGAAGATAATTAATTTATTATGTTAATTTATTATTTAATTGATTTATTTAGATTAATAAACTGAGATATACTGAAACTGAGTTGTCCGTATTTCCATAGCCAGTTAATACCATAGCTGGGACTAAATGAAGATCCCTGGACACCAAGTCCATGTTTTTCCTTCAATTGTAACAAACTGTTTTATTATGAAATAATTCCTTTAGTAGATCTGCTTTGAGAAAAAAATGAAAAAATAAAGATAAACTGTCAATTCCTGAACTAAATAAGCACATTAATATAAAGTAGAAAATATTCCATTTTTAATTAGTTCCTGTTTTTTTCAGTTAATTTTCAGGAATATCTCCTGGAAAGAACCAAGAGTTACAAAGTGATTTGCATCATTGATTATAGTTTTATAAAGAATATGATTACATATAAAAAGATACGCTTTATTAATTCTATTAAAAAATATTGTACAAGAGGAGAAAATCTAACAAAAAGACATGATAGTACTTTACTATTACTTGAAGCATCTGTTTATAATTTGCATAAATCATAGTGATGAATAATTTGGGCTAAGCAGGAAACTTAATCTGGGTTCATCCTGTTTCCTCTAGGTACTGTGTAATCTAAATAAGTTATGTAGAGAAAAAAGGCTTTCAGTGGAAAACTATCCATTATGTATAGCACACCCTTGAGGGGTATCAGATTCTAGCCCTATTCATAATCTTTGAGTGACATAACAAAGCTTTGCAAATTGCAGGAGTAACTGATAGATATGCAAATTCTGTCCACTTTGATAAGTATTTTAACTGACTCCCTTCATTGGAGGAAAACCAGTTTTGTCCCATTTGCAATTTGTTTCATCATTTTTTTATTCCTATACATTTGTACTGCTTTTACTTTTCCTTTAGACAGGCTATGACATCTACCCAGTTCTCTCATATTATATGAATAAATAAGTTATTTAACATGTGATCATTTTCATACCTCTGAGAGTTATGATTTTACCTTTTCCTAAAAATTACTTTTGATAGTTACTAAGTCTCTGTAAGTTTAGAAAACTATTAAATTAGAAAAAGAATGTCTCTGACATATAATGTATGTTCTAGGCATATGTTTATATAATGTTAAACATTTCCCTCCCTTACAATAAATTGGATATGGCTAATTTTTACCTGCTAATATTATCATGAAATGACATTCATAAATGAGCACTAGATGACATGATTTTTAATTTCATTTAACCACATTGTCTCATAGCTCGTCAATTTATTAAATTTGATTTTATATGTCATTCTTTTCCGCTAGCTTTGAGCTATGAGTTATAAATCATCAGAGGATACCCTCTCATTGATTGGAGTAGGTGATAAAATATAATGCCGGTAAAATCCACATTCTTTTAAGAAATACAAATGCTGAGAAAAAAGCTTTGCATAGTTATGTCTCCAGCTGCAGGTTATAGACCTCTGGGCATCATAGGCTAACAGCTCCAGGCTTTAAGCCAGTTCCAAGCCATTGATCAGCTCTAGGAAGTGACAGTTGTTTTTAAATCACCTTAGTAATGTCAGGGCTTAGAACACCCCACCCAAAGGCATGGTACCTTGGCATGCAGAGTTCTCTGAACTGAAGGAAATTGGAAGGGCCTGAGGAGCAAGTGTCTTCCTAAACTTCTCCCACCCTCCTTTCTCCTACTCCTCTTTTTGTTCCAAGAAGGCTGTAGAAACTAGCATTATTCTCCTCCACAGCAAGCCATGAGACTGAAAACAGCCTCTGGTCTCCTCCTAAAACTGCCCCCACGGGGTTGACAAGAATTACATTCTGGGTCCAGACAGAAATCTAGTGATAAGTATATGATATAGTTTGGATATTTGTCCTTACCCAAATTTGATATTGAAATGCAATCTCCAATACTGGAGGTGGCGCCTCGTGGGAGGTGTTTGGGTCATGGGGGCAAATCCCTTATGGCTTGGTGCTGTTCTCACAGTAGTAAGTTCTCATGAGATTTGGTTAAGTGTGTGGCACTTCCCCACCCACTCTCTCTTGCTCTTGCTTCTGTCATGTGGGACTCCTGTTCCCACTTCAGCTTCTGTCACTGTTGTAAACTTCCTGAGGGCTCCTCAGAAGCAGAGGTGGTGCCACACTTCCTGTACAGCCTGTAGAACCAATTAAACAAATTAAATATCTTTTCTTATAAAATATCCTATCTCAAAGTATTTCTTAATAGCAATGCAAGAAAGGCCTAACACAAGATGCACTAATCGGGCTGTAGGTGGGCCACTTCCTTGCTGCTAAAAGTCACACAGCCTTAGAGGCTGACTGTGTGGGTCCTCATTGTTCCTATAGACAGTATCTTTGACATTAGAATCACAAGCTTTTGATGAAGGATCACTGATGTTTTTCATTGCTTGTTTCAAATTCCAGTCACCTGTTTGAAGACCCTTACAGGATCAGCAGGAGAATACAGTTTCTTCATCTCTCTGTCCCACGACTTCACTGTGTACTCTTCAGACAATTAATGATGTTAACATTTCAACTCATTCCAAAACTCTTAAAAACCCTAGCCCCAAATTCTTCAGAGATATGGATTTGAGATTTCCTCCCATCTCATACAGTGACTTTATGATTAAACCTCTTTCTCTGTTGCAACCCAGTGTGCTTGCTGTGTTCATGGGGAAATGAACATACGGTTATACTCCCTTTCCCCACCAAGGTTCTCATGTGTCAGATATCCTGCTCCTCACACCTGGGGGAGGCCTGTCATACGAGGACACAGAAAAGCAACTGAGCAGGCCTGGCTGGATCCCTCTTCACCCAGTTTATTACCATTAGATCATACATTTTGTCAAATTATGCTTCTCCACAACTATCTAGTTCTTTAATCAGAGTTAACACAATATAGTTTTCCCTGGTTCCATGGGTCTTCATCTCTGAAGGCTGCCATGTGGCATAAAACTTTGATAAACACATCTGTTACGCTTTCCTCTTGTCAATCTGTCTTTTGGTTACAGATATGGCAGCCAGGACTCTTGTGCTTGTTGAAAAGATACTAGTTTTCTCCCCTACAGCAAGTTTTTCTTTATCAACACTTTGGCTTAATCGATTGCAGAAAGCAACAATACAAATTCACAGTGGCAACAACAATAAAATCACTTGCAATATCCCTTCCAGACTATGGAAAATTAGAATATTTTATACATTATTTTCTACTCTTGGTTCACATTCTTTTCAAAATGTGAATCACACTAACTCCATTGTGTTGCAGGGGCCAATAAGTGAGTTCCACTTGACCCTCTGAAATTTCCTGGAAAAATCAATTAGCAAAAGGCAGACTAATTAGAGAGAAAGTACATGAATTTATTTAGTGTGTACACATGGAAATATTCAGAATGAAGACCCAAAGACACAAGGGAAATTTCCTACTTTTGTGCCTATGTTCAACAAAGTATAAACAGCTGTGTAGAAATGTGATTAGATGAAAAGGATATGATCTAATGCTGATAGACTGGGAAGGAAAACACAGAAAGGGTAGTCTATCGAGATTCTTCTTGCCCTTTTTGAGGAGCACTCATTCCATCTGGGTATGGGGCAGGACTCCCTCTGGAATAGGGGTCTTATGAACTACAGACAAAACAAATTAGGTTGGAAAATTCTTTGTGGCAAGTTTTTACAGAGATAAGACAGAAGAAAAGTTAGAGCAATCCATTTTAGGTTCCATGTCTGGCTTTGGGGAAAGGGGCTTCTGGTTTATATGATTTATCTTGGGGAAGAGGGATTCTAGTTTCTATAACACCTCAAAGGAGAATGGGACTGAGAGACACAAGGGCAAAAGAAGATCAGAGAAAACCTTTTACTTCTGAGGCTGCTGCTTAGGTCTTCATGTGTGATATTGTTATCTAAGCCCCGATAGTGTCATGAATATTTTCCTTGAAGCTTAGGAAATACTTTTTTAAGACTAGCTTCATTTGTATCATCATTCTATTTTGCTTAGCAATTGAAAACAAAAAAGTCCTTAAATAAAAGATGCGTTATAAGAAAAGATAATTATTTATTCAGAAATTTTGAGAACTCTTCCAGAAATCATTCTCAGTCTCAAGCAATAAACAGAGAAAAAAAAAATGAATTTTTACCAGCATCAAATGTAGACATAGACCAATAATTACAAGGAGGTATGAAGAGGAAGCTGTGACAGCAGTCAGGGAGGTGCTACTAGAAGAAGGTTGGGGTAGGTAACCCAAAGAGGAAGCCATCTGGGGAGTTTCTGAGGTTTGTGAAATGAGGAGATATTGAAGGGAGTGGGGGTGGATTTGCATTGGGAAAGTCTTATCAAGTGTGAGGGAATAGAGTTTGGGGGTGGAAGAGAGGCATGTTGTAGTTTAGAATTAGCATAAGTCCCCCTAATAAATGTACACAGAATGCAGAAAGGTTTGAAAAAGCAGTAAGCATTTTAGTTCATCAAACAGTTACATGTTGCTAGAGAATAAAATTCAAGGCTGGCCTGGTGATCAAGCTACAGAAATCATTAAGGAGCCAGTTCCAGATGCCTTCATCACTGTGACAAGGAGCAGAGATGAGTGACTGCACCCTCGACAGCTCTTATGAAGAGAGAGTGCTTTGGTCACAGGAGGGCTACAGGCTGCTTGCCCCCAAGTAGGTGAGTTGTAAAAGAAGGCAGAGAGAATAGTGAGAACGTCTTGCAGGAGGGCTGAAACCTGGGCAGTGAGGGTAAAATTTTAGAATTTAGGAGGTAGAATCAGCAGGACTTGAAAGTGTTTTGTTTGGATACTGATGATGTAGTGTGTGTGTGTGTGTGTGTGTGTGTGTGTAAGAAGGCCCCCCAGTTTCCTGAGACAGAAGATAGAAACGAAAGATATTTGAGGAGCCTGTGGAAATGGCCCAAAAGGCCCTGGATCTAGAGTCTGAAGGTCACACCTGAGAGTATAGCACGGGGAGTCAGGGCAATATTGCCATTTATGAAAACCGAAAGATCCATTAAGATTATTCAGAGAAGGCTGAGTCTATCATCCTGAAGGAGGAACACAGTTTCCCAAAAGTTAGAACTTTTCCCCTTGGGTGCAATGTTACTGAAGCAAAAACATGTGAAAATAAACTTCAATGGTTAGAGTTTAACTTCCTATTTATTAAAACTTTGTCATTATTTTATCAAAAAATTCAAGATTAAATTCTTTATATTATAATAAAGGGTCAAATCCAGTTTGTAAGTAGTACACTTGCCAATTACAGTGAGCATTAAATACTAGAAAATTTCGCTATTGTAGCTTCTTGAAAAGCTAGGGGCAGAGAAAAAAATCTTGTCCTTTTGGAGAGCTGTTAAACTTTTTCCAATGCTTCAAGTAGCTCCCTGTGGAGATAGTTATTGGAATACCATAAAAATGTTCTGCATGGAAAACTGTAATTTTCTTTGTGATTAGAAAAAAAAAAATGGTGTGTGTGAAAATATTTCTCCTGCTATGATACACAGAATTATTTTATTTTTCTACTGATGGCAACCTAAACAATAATACCAGTAGGATGGAATGTCAATTCTAAATAGCTTTATTTTTTGTTGAGATGAGCATTACTAAGTTATTCTTTCTTCTGAATTGAATCTGCATGAAAGAAAGCCATTTGACAGTAAACACCTGTGTTCAATGATATGGTTGATTATAGTAAATTAGTTGTAAAACTGTTTTGTTTTTTTTCCGTCATAATTTTTCTGTAATTCGCCGATCTTTTGAAGGCTTAGGTAATGGCTTCTATCATGTTTTGGTAATTAAAATGGTACACAACTTTGAAGAAAGACAACTGATTTTCACCAAATCAGCTTTGTATTAATGTTTTACATAATAAATTGTGGTGGTGTTATATTTTATAAGCATATATTACACATTTACATAATGAAAAATTCTTCTCATCTTCAGAATGGAAAGGATAATAAAGACATACCACTAAGGAGACACTAAATGTTTAATATAGGCTTTTAAAATAACACCATATCAAATTATTATGTAAAACATTGATACAGAGCTGAAAGATACAAAAATCCTGAAAAAGCCTTTTTTTCCTTTAGCCTTTTATAGGATATAGTGATTCACTGTGTTCTGCTAAAAGTAAAAGCCTGTCTTGGTTGTAGTAGTTTACATTCCCACCAGCAGTGTAGAAGTGTTCTCTTTTCACCACATCCACTTCAACATCTATGAGTTTTTTATTTTGTAATTATGGCTATTCTTACAGGAGTGAGGTGGTACTGCATTGTGGTTTTGATTTGCATCTCCCTCACAGTTAATGCTGTTGAGCATTTTTCATATACTTGTTAACCATGTGTATAACTTCTTTTGAGAATTGTCCATTTATGTCCTTGCCCCACTTTTTTGATAGAATTATTATTAATTTTTTTCTTGCTCATTTGTTTGAGTTCCTTGTCGATTCTGGATATTAGTCATTTGTCAGTTGCATAGTTTGTGAATATTTTCTGTCACTCAGTGGGTTGTCTGTTTTCTCTACTGATTATTTCTTATGGAAAGCATAATGGAGATTCCTTAAGGAACTAAAAATAGAACTACATTTTGATCCAACAATCATATTATTGGGTATCTACCCAGAAGAAAAGAAATCATTATAAGAAAAATACACTGGAACATGCATGTTTATAGCAGCACAACTTACAATTTCAAAAGTATGGAACCAGCCTAAATGCCCACCAACCAGTGAGTGGATAGAGAGAATGTGGTTTATTAAATACTACTCGGCCATAGAAAGGAATGAAACAATGGTATTTACAGCAACCTGAATAGAGTTGGAGACCATTATTTTAAGTGAAGTAACTCAAGAATGGAAAACTAAACATATGTTCTCATTTATAAGTGGGAGCTAAGTTATGAGGATGTAAAGTCATAAGAATGATACAATGGACTCTGGGGGCTCAAAGGGAAGCGTGGGAGGGGAGTAAGGGATAAAAGACTACACACTGGGTACAGTGTATACTGCTCAGGTGATGGGTGCACCAAAATCTCATAAATCACAACAAAAAAACATATCTATGTAAGCAAACACCACCTGTTCCCCCAAAACTATTGAAATCAATTTGAGAAACCTGTTTGGCATAAACTAAGAAGCTCTTATAGGCTGTGTGCACAAGTCTCACCTACCTACACACTGAAATTTCATATAAATCTGCTATCCTGAAGCCTGTGAGACTATCTATTGAGTCTTTTTATATAAAACCAGGAAAGCACAAGTGTTACTCTCGCTCTTCAATAAAAATATATTGATTGATGAATTTTAAGCAAAAAGGAAGAATAGGAAGCCCCAGACTTCATTCTCCCAAGATATTCAGACTTAACAACAATATGTGTTCCCAAAATCCTTCATGAGAATTCCAGAAAACAATATAGCAATTGAAGCATCTTAGGCAAGTTTAAAGCCAAGAACAGTTGGGTTGAAACAGGTAAGAAGAGTCATTGCATTGTACCTGTGATATCCCCTGCCTGAAGTTACCACAGCTAGGAGCAATCAGTAGAAAACACCCAACTCCAAACTTCTGCCTCAGGAAGGAAAGAGAAAATTGGAACAAAACATCCAGCATTTTGACTTTTCAGGAGGCTGCCTAAGGACGTGTGCTGGCCTCACTTCAGTTGGAGCGCTGATGAGGAACCAGCATATTTTGGAAACCTGAAATCACTGAAAACAAAGGAGAACTGAGTGACTTTTTATAACACCATGGAACCTGCAGTACCAAAGACAGATATTAGAGGGAGGAAGAAATTATGAGGTCCTGAAAAAAAAAAAAAAAAAAAAAGCTGGCAAACCTCTAATTGGGAAATTACACACATAAGCTCATAGGAGATGCATCCCCCTTAAATGTTTGACAGGCCACCAGAATGTCTAGCCATGCTGACAGATGAAGGTTTTTCCATGAATAAAGTCTGTAAAGACTAGGAGGGGAGGTATTTTTTGAAATGACAAAAATCTGAGATAAAAATAAATTACAAAAGAAACAGGAAAAAAAGAGGTCCAATCAAAGGAAAAAAATAAATCTAGAAAATAATCACAAAATATTATATAAAGGTGAACTTGTGCTTTAAAAATGAAGTCAAAATAAAAAACTTTTCAGAAAAAAAAAATCAAGAACATTCAACATTACTGGTCCTTTCTTATGAGAAGTGTACAAGGAAGTCATTCAAGTTGAAATGAAAAATCCCTACATGTCAACAGAGAAGCTTATGCAAATATAAAGCTGTCTGATAAAGGTAAATATATAGACAAATACAGAATTCTATAATACTGTAATAGTGATATGTAAATCACTTTTAATTTTCATATATAATGGAAAAGATAAATGCATAAAAGTAACCATAAGGCTACATAAATAGATAGAAAATGTAAAAAATAAAGATGTAATTTTAAGATCAATAACTTAAAGCAAGGGAGAAAAAAAGAACAAACTAACCCAAAATAATACAACAAATAATTTTTAAATGGCAATAATAAGTCCTTCCCTATGAGCAATTATTTTATATGTAATTATATTCCTCAATCAAAAACATAAAATGAGTGGATTAAAATTAAGATCTAACTATATGTTGTATGCAAGAGACTTGCTTATGATTTAAACACACAAATAGGCTGAAAGAGAAAGGATGAGAAAAAACATTACATGTGTAAATGATAACCCAAGAAAGCAGGACTGGTCATTCTTATATCAGACCAAATAGATTTTAAGGTAAAAACTGTTACAAGAGATAAAGAACAATATTATACAATGGTAAAAGGGTCAACCCACTAGGAAGATATAATGATTATAAATATATATGTGTTTAACATTGGAGCACCCACATACCTGAAGCAAACATTGAAAGAATTGAAGGAAAAACCAGATATAAGATAATAATTGTAGGAGATCTTCACACTCACTTTTAAATAATAAAATAACGGGACAGAAGATCCACAAGGAAACAAAGACTTCAGCAACACTATAGATCATTTGGACCTAAGAGATATATTCAGAACACTTCATCCAACAACAGCAGAGCACATTTTTCTCAAGAGCACATAAAAAATTCTTGAGACTGTATCACATGTTAGGCCACAAAACAAGTCTTTAAAAAATTAGGAAGATTAAAATTATATCAAATATCTTTTCCAACCATAGTGAAATAAAACTAAAAGTAATTGGCAAAAGAACTAAAAATTCACAAATATTTAGAAATTAAACAACAGCATATGGGTCAGAGAGGAAATCACAAATGTGAGACAAGTGAAAATTCAAACACAATATACTATACCTTATGGACTACAGCAAAACACATGCTAAGAGGAAAATTTAGAATGGTAAACATCTACACTAAAAAAATTTAAAAAGTCTCAAATCAACAATCTAACTTTACACCTCAAGAAACTAGGAAAAAGAAACAAACTAAATTCAATGTTAACAGAAGGAAGGGAACAGTAAAGATTAAAACAGATATAGATGAATTAGAATATATAAAGAATAAAAAAATTAAAGAAACTGTGGGTTTTTGTAAAGTTTAAAATAAAATTTGCAAATCTTTAGCTAGAAAGAGGGACAGAAGTTTTGGAACATATTAAAATTGATGCCCCAGAAACAAAAAGGATAGTAAAAGATCAATATGGACAATTATATGATAATTATTTGGGATAATCTGAAATATATGGATAAACTTTTAGAAACATACAACCTATAAGGATTGAATCATAAAGGAGATTAAATCAGTAATCAACAACTTCCCCAAAATGAAAAACCTAGAACCAACTGGAGAATTCTACCAAATTTTTTTTTTTTTTGAGACGGAATCTCGCTCTGTCGCCCAGGCTAGAGTGCAGTGGCCGGATCTCAGCTCACTGCAAGCTCTGCCTCCCGGGTTGATGCCATTCTCCTGCCTCAGCCTCCCGAGTAGCTGGGACTACAGGCACCCACCATCTCCCCCGGCTAGTTTTTTTGTATTTTTTAGTAGAGATGGGGTTTCACTGTGTTAGCCAGGATGGTCTCGATCTCCTGACCTCATGATCCGTCTGTCTCAGCCTCCCAAAGTGCTGGGATTACAGGCTTGAGCCACCGTGCCCGGCCTCTACCAAACATTTAAAGAATCATATGTACCAACGTTTTTTAAACTCTTCTAAAAAATAGAATAAGAAGAAACATTTCCTAACTCATTTTGTGAGGACAACATTACCCTGCTATCAAAACCATACAAAAGTACTACAAATAAAGTACAGGCCAACATTTCTCATTAATTTTGATTTAAAAATTCTCAACAAAAGGCTAGCAAACTGATAATGGTTTGATGGTGTGTCCCCACCCAAATTTTATATCAACTTGTAATCCCCATGTGTCAATCGAGGGACCTGTAATCCCCACATGTTGAGAGAGGGAGGTGATTGGATAATGGGGGTGGTTTCCCCCATGCTGTTCTTGTGAGAGTAAGTAAATTATCACAAGACCTGATGGTTTTATAAATATTTGACAGTTCCTCTTTCACATGCTCTCTCTCTCTCCTGATGCCTTTTAAAGATAGTGCCTGCTTCCCCTTCCACCATGATTGTTTCTTGAGGCCTACCCTGCCATGTGGAACTATGAGTCAATTAAACCTCCATTGTTTATAAGCTAGCCACCCTTGAGTAGTATATTTACAGCAGTGTGAAATGCACTAGTGCACAAACTAAATTCAACAGAACATTAAAAGGATAACACATTATGCCCAAGTGAAATTTAGTTTGGAAATGCAAGGATAGTGAAACATATTAAATCAACATAGCATACTACAAAACAGAATGGTGAACAAAATCCACATGATTATGTCATTGATCTAGAAATAGTACTTGATAAAGTTCAACATAGTTTCATCATAAAAACACTCAAAATACTAAAAATAGAAAGAAATTACCTCAACATATTAAATATCATATATGAAAAAGTTTAAAACTAGTATAATAGTCAAAGGTGAAAAACTTAAAGTGTTTTTTTCTAAGGTCAGGAACAAGGCAAGTATGCCACTCTCAACATTTCTATTTAGTATGGCACTAGAAGTCCTAGCCAGAACAATTAGTCAAGAAAAAGAAATAGAAGACATCCAAATTGGAAAGAAACAAGCAAAAGTATCATTGGTTGCAGATGACATAATCTTATTTTTAGGAAACACTAAAGATTCCACAAAAGAACATTTAGAACGAATAAATTCAGCTGCATTGCAGGATACATAATCAATATGCAAAAATCGGCTGCATTCTGTACATTAACAATCAACAATCCTAAAAGAAAATTAAGAAAACAGTCTCATGTACAATAGCATAAAAAAGAAAAAAACACTTAAGAATAAGCTTAAACAAAGAGACAAAATTATGTATAATGAAAACTACAAAACATTAATGAAAGAAACATAATATGAGACAAGTAAATGCAAAGACGTCCCATGCTCATGGATTGGAAGAATTAATATAGTTAAAATGTCAATATGACGAAAAGTGAACTTCATAGTCAATGCAATCTTTATCAAATCCTAGTGGCATTTTTTTGCAAAAATACAAAAAAAATTCTAAAATTTATATGGAATATCAAAGAATACCATATAGTGAAAACAATCTTGAAAAGAAAAGAAAAGCTAGAGATCTCAAACACCCAGATTTTGAAGCATATTACAAAGCTGCAGAAATAAAACATATGATACTGGTATTAAAACAGGCATATACACTCTTAGATATATGGTCAAATGATCTCAGACAAAGATGTCAACACTACACAAGACAGTATCTTTCATAAATGGCTTTGGGAAAACTGGATATCCACATACGAAAGAAAAAAGTTAGACCTTTCCTTTTACTATATAAAAATTATTCAACATGGATTAAAGACTTAAATATAAAGTCTAAAAATATAGAACACCTGATGAATAAATATGGAAAAAACATAGATGACACTGTGTACTATATTTTGGGTATTATTTCTTTCTTGGATATGACACCAATGTCATGGGCAATAAAATGAAATGTAGAGAAGTGTAATTATATCAAAGTTAACATGTCTGTGCAGCAAAGGAAACAATCAGCAAAGTGAAAAGGCAACCTACAAAGTGGGAGAACATATTTGCAAATCATATATCTAATAAGAGGTTAATGTTCAGATTGTATAATGAACTCCTGCATTGTACAAATTTGATTTGTATAATCAAACAGCCAAAGTTGATTTAAAAATGGGCAAAGGACTTGAACAGCCATTTCTCCAACGAAGATGCATAAAAAACGTATGGAAAGATGCTCAACATCACTAGTCATCAGGGAAATGCAAACTAAAACTCCAATGGGATACCTCTGTACACCCATTAGAATTACTATTTTTGTATAAACAGAACACAAATGCTGACAAAGATGTGGAGAAATTGCAACCCTGGTGCATTTTATGTAAATGTAATATATAAATGTACAATGTAATGTAATGTAAATGTGAAATATAAACTTGTTCAGAAACTATACAAAACAGTACATAGGTCCTCAGAAAGCTAAAAATTGAACTACCAGCAAATAAAAATTGAACTCCTGGATACAGCGGGATCTAGCAACCCCACTTTTGGGTATATATCCAAAAGAATTGAGAACCGGATCTCAAGGAGTTATTTGCACACTCACATTCACTGTAACATTATTCACAATAGCTAATAGTTGAAAGTAACTAAAATGCTCATCAACACATGAATGGAAAAAGGAAATGTGGTATACACATACAACGGAATTTTGCCATTTGTGACATCACAATTAAAACTAGAGGAAATTTTCTAAGTGAAATTAGCCAGACAAAAACGCAAATGCTGCATGATTCTACTTATCTGACACATCTGATTTAGTTAAACTATTAGAAACTGTTCTGGGAAATGCCTTCTGGATTTAGACAATAGCTCTGAACTTCTCTCCTTCAATCTTATTTCTCAGCTATTTCCTGAAGCCCTGGGACAGCTCTCCTTCTCCACATGTGCCTGGACACCATTGTATGCTCCTGCTGCAGCTCTCATTCAGCTCTGGGGACTCCATACTTGCCCTCAGTGTGACATCTTGTTCCACACCAGAGTATACAGATCCCTCTTCTGGATACATGTACTGATGGCTGATGGACACTTGTCCCAGTGTAGAGATAAGCTTCTTAGTTTCACATGGGCAGGGACTGCAATTAAAAATTTGCTAGAAGAAATAAAAGAGCAGGGCTGGGCATTGTGACTCAAGCCTGTAATCCTAGCACTTTGGGAGGTCGAAGTGAATGGGTCCTCTGAGGTCAGGAGTTTGAGAACAGCCTGACCAACAAGGCCAAACCCAGTCTCTACTAAAAATACAAAAAAAATTAGCCAGGTGTGGTGGTAGGCACCTGTAATCAGAGCAACTCGGGAGGCTAAGGCAGGAGAATTGCTTTAACCTGGGAGATGGAGGTTGCAGTGAGCAGAGATTGTGCCACTGCACTCCAGCCTGGGCAACAGAGCAAGAAGCTGTCAGAAAGAAAGGGAAGGAAGGAAGGAAGGAAGGAAGGAAGGAAGGAAGGAAGGAAGGAAGGAAGGAAGGAGGGAGGGAGGGAGGGAGGGAGGGAGGGAAGGAGAAAGAAAAGAAAAGAAGGAAGGAAGGAAGAAAGGAAGGAAGGAAGGAGGGAAGGAAGGAAAGAAAGAAAGAAAAGAAAAAGAAAAAAGAAAGAACAGGGAGGAGAGGAGTTGACTTTTAAAAGGAGACTAAGACTAAGATCTGGAATGAAGAATAAATGACCTTCAATTAGGGGAAATCAATGTGAGTAAAAGTACTGGAAAAATATACAGTTACTATAGCGTGGGGGATGATAGATGAATATTTCTGCTGGAAGTATTTTTTGGAGATAGGATCTTTACAGAGGTAATAAAGTTAAAATTACACATCTGAGTGATCCCTTATCCAATACGACTGGTATCTTATAAAAGGGGAAATCTGAACAGAAATGAACAGAAGAGGCAAGGAGGAGGCACAGAATTCAGCAGGAGCACAGCCCTGTGGATACATTAATTTTAGACTTTGAGTGTCCAGAACTGTAAACCAATAATTTCTTGTTTTTATAAGCCACCCAGTTTGTGATACTTTGTTATCGCAGCCCTAAGAAATTAATACAGAACGTTAACCTACATAACATTTCATCTCTGAGGTTTTTTAAAATCACAAAATGAAAATAAAATAACAGTTATATTCATTATTTAAAAGAGTTGTTTGGATCATCAAATGAGACAATATGTGTCAAAGTGAGTGTGTGTTTGCCCATATGTGTATGTGCATTTTAGTGTAAGTATAAGACAATATATGCCCAAATGTGCATGTAAATGTTTATATACATATAAATATACCTTGCACAAGAACAAGTGTTTTGTGTTTGCATATATGTGTATACAAGTATTTTAATATAGACAGTACCTGGGGAAATTTTTGGTGGTGGTTCCTGGAAGGCAGAAACAGGATTTTCTTTATTTTTATATCCTCATTGCACCTCACTTGGGTGTTTTATTCAAGTGAAAATTGGGGTGTATGCCTGGTACATTTTGGTTGAATTAAACCCACAATATTAGGTACCCATAAACACATAAATATTATAAAAGTATTTTTTTCCTCAGAATTAATGCTAAAGGTATAACAGATTTAGAGCCAGGAAGAGTGTGTGTCAGATTAGAAGTTCTCATGAGTATGCCAATCCGTAGGTAAGAACACTTAATTTACATTGGGGTTGGAAGTGCGGATTTGCACACCTCTTTAGGTCTGAATTTGGAAATTGCTTTATCTTTTTTTTCATCCTATTGCACCATATGTCTGCTAATGGCACACTGCTGTTCTAAGAGTCCTTGAAGCACATTGGAATTTTAGGTGAGTTGTCTATAATTTATAAAATAGTAATTTGCTAATTTGCAGGTAAAGTTGTGCATGACCTCTGCAAAATAAATGTCTTCTTTTTAGTTACAAGATTAGAACAAAATCACACACATAATTAGAATTTCTTTTTAAGTGATGATCTTATATTAGTGTACCCATGGTTACTCTTTAGAGTTTTAAAAATATTATGCAAGAATTAACTATTATGATTACAATTGTTATTATATATTTAGTTTTGGGTACATTTCGTATCAAACTGGAGTTTAAGGATATTTTTTTCTTGCTGAAATTACCACGATAACAACAATATAGAAGCTACTTAATGGCAAGGAGAAGTAAAAGGATGTGTTGTAATTTTTTTTTTTTTTTAGCTCTTTGTGTAAATTTAATAAGAAGGAAATGAGTGATCTGTAGCATAAAAACTACTGTTTTTGTTGTTTTTAACATAGCATTAAAAAACAATACTTTTTAGGCTATAATTAAAGTTGCCCTTAACTGTAGTAAAATATATATACAAGTAACGTGTGTTATGTATTATAATTTTAACTGTTTTATTCTATTAAATTATTACTCTTAATTACTCTATGAATCAAAATAAGGTTTAAAAAGTAAGAGATCAATGCAAGTGCAAGGAAAACAAAATGCAAGCAATGCTCATCTCTCTTCATACAGTTCAATAGCAGGATATACAACAGTAACTGCAGCTGTAAATTATAAATAATATACTATATATTCAAGAGGCATAATGCATTCCTCTATTCTTAAATAAAGTGCCTTTCTCTTCATTATGTTTTATGAGTGAAGGCATCTCTTTTTACTGCAAAAAAAAAAAAAAAACCTGAAAATAAATTGCTGATTACTATTCAAGTAATGATATGTCCATTTGAGGAAATTTGTGAGAAACTGACAAAACAGCTATAAAAGTGTAGTTGCACTGTCAAAACCAGTATTTTATACTTTGTTTTCATGTACAGCAGTGAATCACCTCCTTGACTTTCTGATAGCTAATCCAGTAAATTGTTGCATTAAAAAATGTCTATGATAGTTATAGACTGCTTGGTGACCTTCCTCATTAATTTCTGTGTTTGTAAAAGCCTTACATTTTCACGCTTTGAGCCTTAGAATCAGATGTTTCCTTTAAAAGTATAAATAAAAATGTCACCAAATTCCTTATACTGAGATAGATGAGTAAAATAATAAATTATATGTTACTAAATATTTTAAAAACTGATCAAATGTTCTTTTAAATCACAATAAAAGTATTTCTCCTAATCTTTTGACTTTCAAGATATTTTTGATTCACAAGAAATTCTTTGAAATTTTTAAGTGAATTTTCACATCCAGATCAATTTATAATGACTACCCAAAACGATAAAAGGTAGTTTGTGCATATTCACTTTAACTGGACCAGTATCATTTGTGTCTGATTTATCCATTTTTTCTAATCATACACATCAAGAAAAGCATTGAATGCTCATTTCATGATATAAGAATGAAACACAAGGATTTTTTTCTTGAAATTCATTCTTTAGGACAAAATAAACTTCTGACATGAGAATTGTGATTCAAAGTGCCTGGAAAGATGGTCAGATGGATGTAATTGAAAGGAGATTAAACATAATGTTATGGAAAGTATCAAAATATTAATATTATTTATTTGATTGTAAAGCTGCCACCTCTAAAGATGTGTTACAGTTATGACTCAATAGATTTTCATTTTAATACATTTTTAAATGCATGTTTTCTTAGTATTTATTTATCCTCTGTGTCTTGTTTGAATTGAATCCCACAACTCATGATGGGATTTTCTCAGTAAGAGCAAGCTTTTTCACCTTAAGGTTTCAATAGTCATCCTAGCAAACTAACTTTATATGTTCCCAGTGAGAATCCCGTTTGTATTGAAATGACAAAAGTGAGATTCTTTTTAATGTAACTATTTGAACACTTTAGCTCTGAGTTACTTTTGGCCTCAATAGCTGCTTTAATATAAATTGCAATCATAGTCATGAGAGAGAAGATTGCAAAACAGTTTGATCTGTCAGGGATAGTTGCTTTAGATACACATAGTTGCTTTAGATAGTTGCTTTAGATACACATAGTTGCTTTAGATAGTTGCTTTAGATACACATAATCTGGATACTTTATCCATACGTATTAGTTTCTCTTATTTTTATAAATCATTGAAACATTATTTTGCTTTTATGATAATATATGCATCTTGCATAGCAACTAGTTAACCAATAATCCGATTTTACTCATTTATATTGATAGTTTGAACTATCTGAAACAGCAATGCCTTAATATTCCTTATTTCCTAATTTACACATGGTCACTGCTCTGTCAGCATTTCTACCCTTAACATCTATACTAATTCTATATGTGTGTATAAGTTAAATGTAGTTGCATAGACCCATAAATGGCCAGTTTCTCTTGGCTTCACCCATTTGTGGGTAGAATTGTATTTGTGTTACAAATAATCACTCAAATCTCACTGAGTTTTGCTCCCACGTGCACTCAAGACTCCAAAAAATTCCTCTAACTTTTCAGCAACACCTGCATGTAGAGGCCAGACCTCTGTAAAAGGCCCAAAACCCTGCTAGACTTGAGCTCAAATTTGCCCACTTCCGGGGGCAGAGCTGCCACTTCCAAGAGGTGCTCCTGTTCCCAAGGGGCAGTGGTTGTGTTCCTGGGCATCCCATCCTCTCTCATCAATTTTCTGTGTTTGAGCTCTACGACCTCTGGCAGACACCCCTGCCAAGCCCTGCTGAGGGAGGCTGCTTAGTCATGCCCAAGGAGCTATCAGTGCAGTGGTTCCTGAGAAGCAGGGTGCTGTGTGGTTCCACTGCTTTAGTACCTGCATGTAGATGGTGTTGTGTGCCTTCATGAGACAGCATTTGCATCATGTTCCATAGTGTCTTTCTTTGGCAGTACCCAGAGTTGCAGCATGGCTCTGCTATCAGCTGTGCTGAGCCCCTCTCTCTCTGGCCTCAGTCCCTTATAGGATATAAATTTCTTGTGTGTCTTCCCAGTGAGTTTCCTGGAAAGCCCATTCATACTGAAACCTAAGTTTAAGCATGCTAGGGCCTACCAAATGCCTATCTGTATATATTTAAAGACAGTCCAACTGAGTTTTGCTTTTTCTCTTTTCACTATGATTCTCAATCTCTTCTGTCCTCTTCTTGAGAAAAAAGAAAGCAAAGAAAGACAAGCATTCATTGCAGTGAAATACAAAACTCAGAATATTATAACTTACCCTGAGCAACTTCAAACACAGCACAGTGTTCTGAGGACTCTACTCTAAGTATCTTGCATTGTTGCTTAGCCACCAGGTTAATCCATATCATTGTTATTTGATTGGAAATCTTGAGTTGAGTTCATAGACACTAGTAAGATAAGTAGAAAGAAATCAGTATGAAAAATATTCTGAGAATATCTTGTTTTTATTAGTCTAAGTAACTATATTTCCTATAAAAATGTAACACATTCAAAAACTCTATGGCTCTTGTTGAATCATTATACATTCACTCATTGTTGTGCGTCAGACAAAACATTATTGGACATGCCGCAATCACAAGTAGTTACAAACCCTCAGCTGCTTAACAAATGAGGGCCGTGTCTCACTCAGACTGTATGTGGGCTGGCGGAGATTTCACCTTCTGAAATACCACCAATCACTATGGAGGCAAGAACAGAGATTTAGCAAATCATGAAATAGGTCATAAAACACGTCAAGCAGGGTGTGTGGAAGTATCAAAATACTACAGTATTAATGAGCAAACCAATGACTTCCACAGTTTGCCATTCTGGTCATCAGATACATTTAGAGCACCTTAACCCTCATCATCAATCAATTCTCACACTCTTGTGAGTCCCATATACTGCTTTATAGAAAAGGAATGTGGTTAATTGGCTTGTCCAAAGTGTGAGATAAAGACTACACAAATGAGAAAAGCAAAGCATATTGATTCAGAGCTTGCTATAGCCAGGGAGGCAGGTACCCTCATAGCTTTGGCAGAGACTTACAAGCAGTCAGGTGCTTGAGAAAGCTTTACAGTGGGGAGAAAGGAGAGTTTCACGTGTTCCCTGAGTGGAGGCTGTTAAGCCTGGGGAAGTTGGAGGTGGCTAACTAGAAGAGAGACATACCATGTGCTTGGTTAGCAACGCAGCTGTGGCTTTCTCTGGTTGATGCTAAGTTTAAAGATGTGGCAAAAAATAGGAAGGGCAGAAGACATCACTCAAGTCCTGACCATGCTGGGCTTATTGCTCACAGGTTGTCGTTGGGCTTCCTGGACTGGCTATAGTAGAGGCTGTGGGTCCGAATCTGTTGCAATATATGGCCTAGTCCTGATCCATTGTTATGTTCATTCTCTCAATGCCTTTCACTCATTTTCATGAGTCACGGGCCAAAGCAAGTCATATGTCCTTGAATCACTTTACGGTGGAGGAAAACTTAAGTGTTGACTCACGACTCCCATAGCCATTGATTAAGACTCAAGAATAGTTTTTAAAAGCATAATATATCTTTAAATAAATTTGATAACAAGAGACAGTTCTAGCACTTGCATATGAACTTATATTGATCTATTTCTTGGCACAGATAGATGTTTTTATTTCTCATCTACTTTTTTTTGATACACAGACAAATTTTCATTTCATACTCAACAGTTAGTATCTAACCTTCTTTGTAAACAAAAATCCATGACTCTTCTACATGCTAAAATATATATGTATATATTTTAGTGTATTTATATATGTATATGTATTTATATATGCAATTATATATGCACACATCCATACACATACAGTATATAATTAGATCAAAGACTGTTTATCTTTTTTTAATAATCATTCATCCCATCATTTTGGCTCTAGAGTTTAGACCATTAGCTATATCATCTGAAATACAGTTTATAAACAAAGAATATTCCATTCATAACTAATAGGCATTTTAGCATAAGGCAAAAGTTGTCTTTCATAACATAAACCTATTGTCTTCATTAAAAAACCCCAAAAATAGAGTGTATGATTTTTGTCTTTTATATAAAATTGATAAAACAAAATATTTACTTGTAATTTTTACCGAGGGTTGACAATTTTCCCTTTCATACTATATGTATAGCTATATAACTTACATAATTTTATACAAATCAGCAAGTGAATAGTAAATGTCCTCCTAAGTAGACTGGGTACAGTGGCTCACACTTGTAATCCCAGTATTTTGGGAGAAGGAGGTGGGAAATTTGTTGAGGCTAGTGGTTAGAAAACAGTCTGGGTAACATAGAGAGACACCACCCCTATAAGAAAAAAAAAGTTATCATAAGTAAATAACACAAATGAAAAAGATATCTTAATTTTAAGAAAGTTGCTAAAATATAAAATAAAGATGCAGTTACTTTCTATGAAACAGTAATATTCACAGGTTACTGATAACACGTCTCTAATGCTATTTCTATACCCATTGTCCCCCAAGGACACACAATCTGTTATCTCTCAAATCCTTTAGACATCAAGCATCATGCAGTCCCACTGTTCCCATCATACTGCCCTACCGACTATAGGTGCCCATGCTGCCCACCATACTTTTCATACTGAAGGGCTCTCCTCTTAGCTACAGGCAGCCATCTTCTTCTGGTGCCAATCTCTGTATGCTGTGGTGCCACACCTATATCTCCCCACGTATGAGACCTGGTATGATATTTCTGATCCTTTCTCTCTGTAGTCATTCTCTTCTTGGAGAAGTACAACTATTTCCATGTTTTTGACTCTAACCTCTAAACTCATGTTTCTAAACTCTAATTGCATAAGGAGCACCTGGGTAATTTGCTCAGAATGCACATACCTTTGTCAGAGATGCTAATTGAGTAAACCTTGTCAGATAACTCTACATTTGCATTAGGCACCCAAGTGCAAGCTGGTACCCGTGTCTCCTGATTTGGACTCAGCACCCATAGAGCACACTGGGTATTTTTATGTGGGTATTTAATAAGCCAATCAAATGAAGCAAGTGCAAAAGAGAACTCCTTTATATGATCAGGATGAATCACCCCCCACACTCTTGTCTTTTTTTTCCCTCTCTAAACTCATCCATACATTTTTTCCATCCCTTCACTATCTTCCACATGCCATGGTCTTTATCTGTGTTCCTCACATACAGCAACTCCTTCCAAGCACAGGACTCTCACTGGATTTTTTTTTCCGTTGGAGTATCCTTTCACTGGGATTTATCTGGTTCTTCTCCAGTGGCTCTTTCTCAGAGGCCTTTCCTGCTCATTCTCTCTAATTAACTTCCCCACTCCACCCATGCCGACCACCAGACATTGCTATCTCTTCATGCTAGCACTTCATTTGTGCTCACAGTCTGCACTGACTTCTTCGCTTGCTTGTTTCCTTATTTAATGTCTTTGCACTGGTGATAGCATGCAGGCACTTGATAGCAAGGATCTTGTGCTTTCTCTGTACTGTGTACCTAGTGCGTTTAACACAGAGAAGGTGTGCAGTCAGTAATGTTTGAAGGACAGGTAAAAAGGAAAGAAAGAGGGACAGGAAGAAAAGGAGGAAGGGAAGGGAGAAGGGGAGGGAAGGAAGAGGAAGGAAAGAAGGAAGATAGAAGGAGGAAGGGAGACATCTTGAATATAAAAGCAATTGTTGAGGTGTGTCTTATATTTTAGCATTCCTCATGTCCCTTTCCCTCTTCATTTTTTCCATGTGAGTTTTATTCATTCCCTTAACAGCTTAAAGTTATATAGCTAAGTAATTTGTTCAGATATTGATCCTTTCTTGTGGTCTATGCAGTAATAGATGAAAAGAAACGGAAAGGCTTTTCCTCCAAATAACATGTCTTTAATTTAGAATGCTGAGCTTCCTTGCCAAGGGTATGAAGTAAAATTAGTATCTATTCCTTAATTACATCTTTCCTGAGTGTAGCCTCCATAGAGAGGTTGGTCAAGCAAGCTTGACATTTCATTTCAATCTGATAGAGGAAAATAAAGCCAAATTTAACTAACATAACAGTATGATAGTTCTTATCCTTGAGTATTATAAAGGAAGTATACATCCATTACCCTGTGCAACCAATTAACTTTTAGAAGATATCTTTGTTTCTAGCAATCACATATGCTGTACAACTTACAAAACAAGTACATTACATGCAGTCTCCAGGGCTTTTCCAGGAATAGGAAATGCCACAACATATTGGTGAGGCTGCTCTGTACAGGAATCTGAGGTTCACAAGGGAAAGGTGGAACTGGGAGGATTTGGGAGACCCAAGGCAAGGTACTGTTTATTTTACTGCCTCAGTTCCTTCATTTCTAAAATTGAAATAAAATACCACTTATCTCATAAGATTATTATAATAATTTAATGAGTTAACTTATGAAAAACCTTTAGGAAGTGCTCATTACCCATTGTTTACTATACCTCAATTTAGAGTTACTAATTTTATATATCTGGCTTTAACCATATTTATTTTAAGATTTTTCTAATTACTTATACAACATTAATCATTTTGTCTTTGTTTTACTCCTTATACTACATCATGTTTTATTTTAAATAGAAATTATTATGATCATTACATGTACAGTGGCAATTGTGTGTTAATAACAAGCCATTCTTTCTAATAAGTTTCATAAAATCTTTTTATTAAACAAGTCATAATGTGTTAGTGCATATTCAGGCTTCATATTTTTCATAATTTTAGTCTTATTATGTTGTCATTTTTATTGAATCTGTAGTAACATTGTCTTTCATTCATTATGGAGACAAATTGACTCCTGTCTTTTATATAAATAAACTTAACTACTCATTACATCACTTTCATCTACCTTTTCATCAAAGGATTGCATTTTATTATATTGACTTTATTGATTTCCCCTACAGTTTATTTTAAATTTCATTGATTTCAACTTCTATTTGAATCATGGTTTTGCTCCTACTTACTTTGGATTACTTTTTTATATCTTAGTTCTTTAGATGGTGCAATAGACTGGTTTGGGACATTTTTCTTTTTTATAATAAACTTTTAACAATCTAAAATTTTGTCTAAGCACTATTTAGCCATTTAGCCACATCCCCATCTATTTATGTATTATGTTGTTATGTTTTCATTGTTATATTTTTCAAATAATTTTGTAGTTTCCCTGTCATTTTATCTGTGACCCATGATGCATGTACATGTATTTATTTAGCAATATGTTGTTTGATCTCCAAATATGAGGGGATTTTCAGAACTGTTACTGTTACTAATTTATAATTTAACTCACTTTTCAGAAAATACATTCTGTTTGATTATAATTGTATTAAATATTGAGACTGTTTCATGGCCAAATATAACATCTATGCTAGTAATCTTTCACTGTAGTTAAAAAGAATATAAACTGTTTCTTTGGAGTTGAGTGCACTATCAATGTCAATTAGCTTGAGTTACATTGTTCTAGTTT
This sequence comes from Piliocolobus tephrosceles, assembly GCF_002776525.5. Taxonomy (NCBI): domain Eukaryota; kingdom Metazoa; phylum Chordata; class Mammalia; order Primates; family Cercopithecidae; genus Piliocolobus; species Piliocolobus tephrosceles. Next base: position 50,509,210 of record NC_045440.1, read on the forward strand.
CCTGTACTCTTTCTTAATTTCTGTCTACTTATTTCATCAATTAGAAGTTTTGAAATCTTCAACTAAAATTGTAGTGATTTCTATTTCTTCTTTCAGCTTTGTGAGTTTTTGCTTTTTTCAAGTTTCTGTTAATAGATATCCCATATATAAGATTGTCACATTTTCTTAATTAACACTTTCCTTCATCATTGTAAAATATCCCCTTTTATCTTTATATCTTGTTTTGAAGTTTGCTTTTATGGATGTTAATGTAGTAGCTTGAGCTCTCTTATGGTTAGTGTTTCCGTGGTACATCCTTTGTATACTTTCAGTTTTAAACTATTTCCGCCATGTTGAAATAGCATTTCCTCAGACAAGAAACCTTTTGGTTGTAATTCTTTAAAGTTGAGTATGATAATCTCTACCTTCTAATTGCAGTTTTTAGATTGTTTACATATACTTGTTTATACTGTTTAAGTTTCCTGTTTGTAATTTGTTTTCTATTTGCATCATTTATACTTTTTATCTTTTAGTACCCTTTTAGATGAAATAAGTACTTTTAGTATTTTATTTCATCTCCACTTCAAATTACTGAGTAAACGTTTCTGGTTTATTACTGGTTGCTCTAGGGTTTATAGTATGAATCTGTAACTTATCACTAACTGTCAAATCATGTTATGCCATTTCACATGTAAGAGTCTTAAAAAAGTATAGTTTATCTCTCCTCTCTTCATTCTTATTTTTATCTACTTTACTTCAATATATTTTATTAATACCACAATATGATGACGAATTTGTGCTTCAGTTATTTATGTTTTAAAAAAATCTTTGGAAATGTGTAAAATGGCATTTAGTGATATATGTCCCTTTTCAGCACTCTTCATTCTTTTTTTAAATTAAAATACCAATTTGGTATAATTTTATTCAGTGTGATGAACTTCCTTTAACTTTCTTTTGTTGTAACTCATGTCTGCTCTTAAAATGTTTCCTAGCTTGTTCATCTGAAAATGTCTTTATTTTGCCTTCATCTATTTAAAATAGGATATAGAATTTTCAGTTGACAATTGACATAATTAATAAGTTTCTACTCCAAATTTAAAACCAAAGTTGTGTGTCATCATTCATTTTGCTATACTCTGACTTGCCCGATTGCCAAAAAATAATGAGCAGAGAGTCATATATGGATTATGCATAACTGGGTTACAATAAATTATAACAGAAAATACATGTTAAGTATGAGTAAGTTAAAAGTATTGCTGTATGAATAGAAAGAAAATCATGTTTTGGGGGAATTTATTTACTATGGTGTAAAGTTTGGGAACAATTTAAATACTTTCCATCAATTCATATCTTTTGGTCATTATAATCCACAGTTAATACACCCATCCACACACCCACAGCCTCCCCATTCCACAAACACTACTTGTCTACATGCAAGCATACAGGTGATCAACGATACTTCTCCTTTCTAAGTAATATACTATTTATTTTTAATCAATCTCTATTAAATGAATTTCAATATCTTATGTTGAAGATGTAAAGTTTTAAAACTCCAACTTACCTTTTTTAAGAAAAGTTTGGACTAATAATAATACTTGAGAGATCATCTCTCCTTGTCAGACTGGAAATAAAAATATGTCTTACAAACCAATAAAATAAATATTAAAACTTCAAGATTTTTGTTTTTCCTGGTTAAGGTCCTCTTTTAGTATTTCTTTAAAAGTTCTTATCTGAACTGGAATGCCTTCCCATCCCCAAAGAAACCCACCTTATTCCTACCATTAATCGCTAGCAGTAGCTAAAATAAAAAGGAGTAGGTAGGGTCAAGTTTTTTAGATACAATTTGGTAACTAATTTACTCCCTTGGGAAAATCAGCCTCCTTTTTCATTTTAATATTCAGAATTTTCCCTTTCTTGATCACAGTGCTGAAAGTCAGACTTCTTCTCTTGTCAAATAAAGATGTAGAAGTTTCTACTTTAAAGCCTTATATACATTCCTAAAAAATGCCAAAAATTTCCACAAAAATCACACACTAAAAATAATAAGATTTGTGAGAAAACTAGGGTTGGATAAAAACAGTGAAAATCCCTTTAGAGTTCCAGTGAAACAATAATAATCTTAAAAATGCTAGCGCAGTTATATAGACAAAGACAACTGTATCCAGAATTATCATTTTTCAGTATTTTCAACACCTTTTTGGGGCTCGTGTTTTCTCCTTTGGGATATAGGCTTTGAAGAAATTCTCTATGAACTGAAACCATTTTATCAAACTTAAAATTGTAAGTTATGCTGAGCTATATTCATTAACCATTATTATTAATACACAGCGCAATGTATTTGCAGCATCTTAATCTTCACTGGTCACTTTTCTGTATAACTTGACAGTGAAAGATGTAGATGTTTCCAAAGACACTAAATCAAACAATTATTACACCAAAGCAAGGCACTTCCCAGGCTTATCAGGGTCCATTTCAAAATCTGCAGCCAGGAAACACAAACTGACCTTCATATATTGGTAAAGCTTTTCCTTAATTGTGTGACAGTTTTCTCCTTTCCACTTCAAAATGTTAGCGTTGTCTGAAAAAATATGAGTCCTTACTCTTTTCCTTTTTGTTGATACTACTTCTGTATTTACTCATCCCTAATGAGCTAATTCTGACTGCAGCAGAACAAACTCTATGAAGTATGCACAGATATATTTTCAAGAAAATGAAAGCTATAAAGCAAGTATCTTACTCTCATGCTCTTTTGCCTATAAGAGGAAGGGACAAGCTCAGCCAACCAGTGCCAAGCTCTTTTTGATACTTTGTATCAAGTCTACATGTTCACAGTGATGCAACATTGTCGGGTAGTACAGAGCAAGAAGGGCCCTTGGTCCACTATGCAGTGACCCCAGGGGTCCTATTCTTACTATTTCTGGTTTCAGTTGTTGGAGTCAACTTTCCTACGTTTCTTGACCTCCTTAATATTTCCTGTCCTTTGTCTATTCCCTCCTGTTCCTTTTTCTTTTCCTTCTTTCCTTTATTTCTTTCTAATAAGCCTTAAACTGAAACAAGCAAATAAACAAGACAAACAAAGGAATGGTTCGATAACTCAATTAGTTCTAAAATTATTGCAAATGTTAAAAACTTCTATAATTTGGTGGGTCCCTTAAATCACACTGTCTGTCCTAGCAAGATGCCAAATGTAAAAATATATGTATCTAATTATAAATGATCCTGAGTTCTCTAATTCACAACAACTACTCATTCTCCTAGTATAACACCAAACAACTAACTTATCAACGACAATTTTATTTTTCAGTTTTGAATTTTTATGTTTCACATATTAAAATATTTCATAAATTGTGCAGATGCTTTTTCTTGAATGAGTACATTGTTTTTCCGCCCACAGGAAATGTGTTCATTATCATTTAGTATAGAACTAATCCAAATATATATGTATAACAATGGGAAACTATGGGTATTTATTATTTGAGATATATTCAAAAAGTTTTTAAATTCCTTCATAAATTTGAAAAAGAAAATATCTAGCACTTGTATAGATTCCTGGACAATTTCTGTTGTTTCCTCTGTTTTATATCTGAAATGGAATCAGGATAGGTAAGATTTGCTAACTGAGTTTTAACCTACTAAATCACACTTTTGTAAGAGCAAAGTATTTATAATGTTCTAAGAAGCATGCTACCATTCCATAAGGTCCCCTTTCCTGTCATGTTAAAAGAACTTCTTAGCAGCAAAGGGAACTTTTTTCGTATTCTGATATTTTCTTCCTTCTTTGTCTCCATAGTGTTTTGACGCATTATGTTTCCTTAGTCCCCTTGGTAGCTAAAGATAGCTCTGCTTTCCAAAGCAATAGAATGTGGAATTAACTTTAAACTTCATACTCTCAGCTTTTTATATTTTCTACAAGGGAGCTTTATTGTTGGGGAAATAAAACAATCTGCTTTCACAGCCTCTTTCTCCTCTACTTCAGATCCAAATTTTCCAAACGCAGGACTTTCTTACACATCAATCAATATAATCTGAGGATGTTATTGAGTATGAATAATGAACTGGAGTGGAGTGGATGAACTGAATTATAATCTGACCAGAAGATGTATTTGTCATAGGAATATGAACAGCCCTATCCTGGGATGAAATGATATTTCCTATTTAGGTAAACATATCCTAGAATGTAAGATGCTTTACAAAATCCTAGCGACAAGATTTCTACATTTGGAAGAAATGGTATGCTCTGTATTTTCACTAAAGATCGAATTGTCAGTTCAATTTTTACTAGAAATATAGAATTTGGTTTTCAAACATAAGTTTCACTAACATTTGGCCACTGAACTTTATCGTCTCAGTGGTGAGCTAGTTTATTTGTTCTTATGTTTTCCATTTCCTTCATGTGACCAATATTGCATCCCTAAGATGCCATGGCTGTAATTTGTGAGAAGCAGGAAGGGCATGGAGAGGTAGAGAACTGTTCTATACCTTATAGAATTTTCCGCACTCTTTGATTTTCAAAGATATACAAGAATGGATTTGATTAAAATTAATTTTACATATTTTTCTATTATTAGTACATGATAAAACTGTTGCATCTGTTAACTGAAGAAATAAATTATTCATAAAATGTAGTTAATATATAATTGGTTAAATATTTAGAAACTTAGAGTCTTGTCTTGTGTCACCAAAATAATTTCCAACTGTAATAAAGATTTATATATAAAAATTAAACCATAAAATATGAAAGAGTACATTTAAGGAAGAGATTTTTTTCTATATGATACTTAAGGTGAAAATGAAAAGAAAGGGTCAACAGAATTAAGCACATAATAATTTAAAAGTCTATGTATTACAAATAGAGCATAAGTAAAGTCCAGACTAAATGAAAAACTATAAAAATGCTTGAATACCATAAGATAAAAATTACTAGCTTTTCCAAGAATGAACATTTTTAAAAAAACACTAAGAAAAGTTGAGGACCATTGTGGAAATTGAGTGAAATTTATGAAGAGTTAATTTATAGAATAATAAATTCAATTGCTGGTAAATATATGGAGAAAATTTCTCTAGCAAAAAAATTCAGAATGTGATAAATATATAGCATATATTTATCTATTGGGACAAAGTGCAACCATGTAAAACCAGTGAGTTTGTGTTGCTATCTCATAGCTAGTGTTCCAAGGTAAAAGCTAGTGGATCTTTGGGTGTGTGTGTGTGTGTGTGTATGTATAAATGTCTATTTATGTTTATTCGTATGTACATTTATTAAGTTATATACTGTGTCTACCAAATTGGCTTATAAATTAAAAAGTGCTCATAAATTAAGTAAATAAATCCAAGCAATTTTCAAGTTCACCTGACTTAAGTAAATCTTTACTAAAGAAGCTGGCTTTAAAATTATTGGTAAAATAAAAATAAAATGTCTTCAGAATTGTCAGCATACATTTTTGTCTGGATTTTATATCTGTCTTTGACAGATATTTTGAGATGTCAGTGTTTGGCATAGAAGTTTACAAAGCTATTAACCCAGCCAAAATAAAATGATCTTGGTTTGTGTGCCTCCTTTGAAAAATGAGACTAACTTAGTGTTGTTAGCTGAACTTTCTGAGTTGTTGACAAAAATACCTATGTGTTTAACTCTGAAGCTGTTTTCTTTAGGTGAGCATCTGTTATTTTGTTTGCTGGCCATTAAAAAATGGTTATTTTAAAAGTAGTTAACAAGGATATAACTAGTTTCATAGTGTCTAATATCTCAGTTTATAGAAGTTATCTAGATACATTGTTAAAAATGAAAGAATTGAGTACATGTAAATGAGATAAATGTTTTAGGTCAACTTTTTGACTAACTTAAAATACTAAAAGAAAGGGTTATAATATGGGGAAGTGTTTCTAAAAATTGTGGAATTGTTCTTATCTATAAAATGCTTTTATCTGATAGTTTAGGATTTCCTGTTTTTTAAGGTTTCACTGAAGTTTTAGGTTACTAAGGATAAGAATTCAAGTCAACACATAATTCTGTATACAAAATGTGCCAAAAAGTTTGTGTTGTTAGTGAGAAAAATAATACCTTTGTCTAATTCAGAATTATTTAAAAGTTAGTTCAAATTATAGATATAAAAAGATTATTTATAAAAGAATGTAGTAAAGAACAAGTAAGCAGGGGAGAAAGATGTAGAAAAAGTTATATATATGATTATTTGTTTTTGGTAAGGAAGCAAAAGTTTCTTCTTTGGGAAGAAACAAGAAGGAAGAAGGAGAAGTAGAAGGAGGAGATGGAGGAGGAGGAGGAGGGGGAGGGCAAGTGGAAGAGAAGGAGAAGGAAAAGGAGAAGGAGAAGGAGAAGGAGAAGGAGAAAATCTGGCACTGAATGGAAAACCCAGGCATGTTGTGCATGGTCTGTGTAAGTCATATGGAGTTTTTCCTGTTCCTTTACACAAACAGATATAATAAAAAGTTGATAGTGTTTAGATAATAAAATATTCTTTAAAAACTGATAGAGAATTAGAGAAATTTGGCTAATTAACATTTTTGTAGTTAAAGCCCTTAGTCTTGATTAAAGCAAAATAAGAAATACTGTAAAGAAATGCATCGGCAGTTTGGCAATTTTTATTTATTTGTTTGTTTGTTTGTTTGTTTTGTTTATTTATTTTTGGAGACAGGATCTTGCTCTATCACCCAGGCTGGAGTGCAGTGGTGCGATCTTGGCTCACTGCAACTTCTGCCTCCCAGGTTCAAGCAATTCTTTTGCCTCAGCCTCCTGGGTAGCTGGAATTATAGGAGCATGCTACCATGCCTGGCTAATTTTTATATTTTTTAGTAGAGATGGGGTTTTGCCATGTTGGCCAGGTTGGTGGCATTTTTTTTTTAGTATAGTTAAGAATGAAGCTGGATTTAGTGTACATGCTTGCATCGCTTCACACTATGTATGCTATTTTGCATGGATAGTGCTGACATTAGAGTCCTTACTGGTCATGTGCCTAGAGTGAATCTCTTGATTGCACAGGATGTATGGTGATATTGGTGGACTTAAGGATATTGAATTGTGTATCAGGAACAAAATATTCATTATGTGGGGTTTGTAGGCTCTAGGTAACACTTTAGCCTCTAAGGTAAACTGAGAAATTTAGGACTGGTTTCCTGTTTATTTGTTTTTGCTTCTAATTTTCATTTGTTTGCTGTTTCTTCTCCTTTGGGTTTTACTTGTGTATGCATATATATAAAACCATATATAAAACTATAGATATTTTTTACCTTCTGATTGAAGGCTTTTGTTTACTTATGTGAATATTTTGTTTCTTATGCATTTCTAGCAAGTCATCATCTGTTCTATTTATCTGGATTTCCTAGGCTGCCTTTGGTGAGGCCTGCAGGAATTGATGGAGCACACCAGCCACTTGGAATTTGGTTGGTTTTGCTTGCCTCTGATGATCTAGACAACTAAATAAGTAAAAGACGTATTTTTATGAATTCTGAACAGAAATAGTAGATTATCTATTTTGTTGTTTGGAGATGTGGATGAGAGCAAAAGTGTTTGAGTGGTGTTTGTTTCCAGGGTGACTCAATTGAATCAATAATTTGGACTTGTTTCAGGTCTTTCCCTTTGAGGGAAAAAAGTGTGATATGAGTACAGTTTTAATGTTCAGTAAAGATTGGCTTTGTTCTTAAGGAAATTATATTGATTAGAATTCCTTTAAAACTAATTTAAAGTGACACTCATTTGGATTAAGTAGTAATATAAAAAAGGGTGAGACTTTCTAGTGATTTTTTATATCAAGCCATTTATCACTGATGGGTCTTCATGTTGTACTTAAAATATTTGCAGCTGTTGCACTGGTTTGAAGATTTTGGTGATGAGAGTTACATAATTGAGGTAGAAGAACAGGATCTGGGGGCAGGGAACCTAAGGACTTCCTAGAACGACATCAAATAAAAAAAACTCCAACTTTCTATGATCAAGTAAATATCTTTGTAACTCTACTTCAGCTGTAACAGGAAATATCCTTTTCATTTGCACAGAGTGTACGTCAAGTAAATGACTTTATAACTTTACTTCAGCCTCTTCATTTACATAGGGCATACACCAGGTAACCAGTGGGAAACATCTAGAGGATATTTAAACCCAAGACAGTTTTGTAACAGGGCTTTTGAGCTGCTTGCTAGGGCCTGTTCCCCTCATGTGGATAGTCCTTCCATTTTCGATAAAGCTCTGCTTTTTCTACTCCCTTTTTTCCTTGCTTTGTTTGTGCTTTTTGTCCAACTTTTTTGTTCAAAGTACCAAGAACCTGTACACCCTCCACTGGTAGCATAATCAGTTGTCAGTACTATATCTAGAAAGCAATCTTGGAAATATGTCATGATGCTCTTTAAAAATAGCTGAAAGGAAATTATCATTTGCTTATTCTTACTTTGTTCTTGTTTGATCATATAGTATTTAAGTGAGAGGAGAGTATTTCTCATTGGATTTCCAAATCTGGTATTTGCAATTATCATTTTTTAATGATGGACAAAAAAGTTAGTTGTCTTACTCTGGTACGTTTGGCATAGGACCTATCACATTTTTGATGCATTCGGTCATAATTCTCTCACTAGAATTCTATCAATTAGATATATGCAAAGAATACCTAACTACTTTAATAGTGGTTTGAAGTACGGCAGGCAGTAATTCCCAAACACCAAATCATAGTGTTTTAATTTGTAACATGTTAGAGAAAATGATAAGATTTTCTGTAGTATAAGTACCCTATTAACTAAGGCTTGTGCTGTTAAGTTACAGGGCTTTGACTTTTGGGTCTAAAGAAAGCACCAACCCCTGCTGCATTTTGAGCATTGACACCGGTTGAAGCGTCATCACTATACTTGGGAGAAGGTGACAATCAAAATGAATTGCTTTTGTGAGATATGGGGCCAGGAATTAAAACTATACAACCCTCTAAGACCAGAGACTATTGTGGAAGAGATGCAAAATTATAAGGGCCGATCTTGCGGGATAAGATTCGTTCAGACTTTTTCTATAAATTAAACATTAATATCAAAGGCATTCTGATACAAGGCCAGCATCTGAGCCCATGTGTTGGAATAACAGGGTTTTCTTGGAGTATTGATCTGCTATTTAATAGAAAATTGGAAAACATTATAAAAAGTTTATGGAAATCTTATGGTCAAAGTGATTAAAAGTAAGTAGATTTGTTTATGAGGTTTTATTAAAATTAACTTTCACATTTATAATACACCATGTAAAGAGAAGCTTTTTCTCTTTTGAACAAAATGTTTGTCTCATATTGAGAGAAAATATTTTGTTTACCAGCCGTGCGTGGTGGCTCAAGCCTGTAATCCCAGCACTTTGGGAGGCCGAGATGGGCGGATCACGAGGTCAGGAGATCGAGACCATCCTGGCTAACACGGTGAAACCCCGTCTCTACTAAAAAAATACAAAAAACTAGCCGGGCAAGGTGGTGGGCGCCTGTAGTCCCAGCTACTCGGGAGGCTGAGGCAGGAGAATGGCGTGAACCCGAGAGGCGGAGCTTGCAGTGAGCTGAGATCGGGCCACTGCACTCCAGCCTGAGCGACAGAGCGAGACTCCATCTCAAAACAAAACAACAACAACAACAACAACAACAACAAAAGAAAGTATTTTGTTTACCTTCTGAGCAAACTGCAGGGAGAAGATGGAGGAAGGAGAGACAGATATAGCTGGCCTCATGCTATCTGTATTAGGTCTTATTGTTTGGGAAACTGAGTCTCCTCTTTATCAAAAGGTAAAGATTTTTGTTTTATTGTTATGGATAAATGAATGACTAGTGAATCACCAGGTGAGCAGTGATCCTAGTTTATGATATGAAATTTCTTAAAACCTTGATATTTGGCAGAATTTCAACAAAATTCTAAGATCTAAATTTATTCTTTTTGATCGTAAACTAGCTTTTTTTGATATTAGGTTCCCTGAAGTCCAAGAGAGACATATTATGCTTATTAGGTTTATTTGTTATGTTAGTGGGAATATTGTCAAATCTGAGGTGGTGTTTAGTTCCTTTGGGGTGGTGTTTATACTTTGTGGTCCAGGATAGTATGACATTCCTAAAATTCTTAATATATGTTGTAATTATTATGTTAAATTGTTGTATGTCACATACATAACCAAATCTCCTTGTCAACTGTATCTTTATCTATGGCTGTGTTAAGAGTTTTGTCATCCACAATTGATGTTTTGCCTCGATCCTTCTCAGAAAAAGTGGCTTATAATTAGCTACAGTCCAGGGTTTGCTTCTTTGGAGGAGTTCATGAAAAGGACTATTGAATGCAGGTTTCTGATAACTTTGGAGATTGTGCCCTTGGTTGGAGAGAAAATTTGCAGGGCTCTAATTGAAAGACTGCTGTGTTCATAAAGATTACTAACCCAATATGAAGCAGAGAAGGTGTTGACATGCATGGACTGAGCTAATGGAGAACAGAAATAATTGTTTATGGTGTTTTGGTTTGAAATATTGTGGATTGTTTTTGTTTTGCTTTTCAGAGACCGGAGAGTTTTTGCCTTCTGAGCTGCTAATATTCTTGAAATATACTTTGCGTATATTGAGTGGAGTATACTTTTGCAAACACAATTTGAGTCATTTCTTGGTCTACCTAATTTCTCCAGAATTTGTAAGCTATTTTTTAAATATTCATAATTAATATCAATGTGTTTGTTTGCATACATTTAATAACCACAAGTTTTCTTTTGTAATGGGACGCAATTGAAGGAACCGGTTATTTTCTCAGGGCTCTGACTGAAATGGCCATATGAGAGGTTCCAACAAAGCCAGTTTAGGAGAGCCTATGTGGACAATAATTCTTGCTGCACTTCGTGTGGGAAATCAGGCCAGGTATATGGGACTGAAGCATATTTTGCAGGGAGATTGGTCCTACTCTGATTTGTTTTTCGAAGTGGGGGACTGGAGAGAGAAATATTGTATGTCAGAAGAAAACTCTCTATAAGAGTAACCTTTGATTCCTAGGTGGCTACATGGTCACCCATTGTATGGAGCTGACTATAAAACCCATCTTCATCATGAAGCAGCAAGAAAGACTGACAACCTTTCATGATTGAGGAATTTATAAACAGAAAGGGGGAACTGAAACCAACCCAGTAATCCCATAGGTCATTCTTTTGGATGAACATAGAAACTGACCTTTCTGGTTTTAAGGCATGAAACTTGTATTTGTTTTATCTGAGTTCCTTCCTCAGAAAAGGACTTTCGGGCTCTCAAAAAAATATATCAAAACACTGAAACTCACCAGATTACCACATCCTGACAATGGGGCTCAGAATTTCTCATTCATCATGATTGCTTCCCTCCTTAGTTCCTGTTTTTTTTTTTTTTTTTTTTTTTTTTTAACACATTGTTACATTTTGTCCCTGCTATATAAGCCTCTAATTAGAAGTCAAAGAGATTAACTTGAGACTGAGTTTCCATCTCCTTGGCTGCAGCACTCAATGAAAGCCTTCTTCTTTGGCAGTACTGGTGGTCTCAGTGATTGGCTTTCTGTGCAACAAGCAGCAGGACCTAGACCAAATCCCTGGTGTTTCAGTAACAAGATTAGCATCAGTGTCCTACTACCTAGATTAAGATAGATTGCAATATCAGTATCTTGGATTCTCTGTTGTACCCCACAGTCATAGCTTCTTCTGCTCCCTCAGGATTAATCAACTTTCTAAATTTTGTGTAATGACAATCTCTTTATAAAAATAGTTCTATTTCCAATATATGTACATCCATATAATATATTATTTAGTTTTTTTATTTTTAACAATTTTTGTATTCTAAATATCTTCTTTCAGTTGCTACTTATTGTACAGTTTTTGAAATGTGTCGATGTTGTTGCATGTAGTTGCAACAACTAAATGCAGTTCATTAATTTGGAGAATATGTAGTACTCCCTAATATGAATGCACCAAAATATATGTGTAATTTTACTCCTATTAAATGTTCAGCTAGTTTCCTCTCTTTTAAATGGTTCTATGAGCGAAACAGAGGAGGGACCCCCTTTTAGGCATCTTGGACCCCCTAAACATGGAAATAAATGAAAATTTAAGTTTCTTCAAGGAAAATTCCAGGCACCTAGCTAGCCCTGAAATGTAAATAAGCAACTTAATAAGCAAGAAGGTAATAGTAGCTTAAAACAATAGCCAAGGAAGTTACAGTCAGGAGGTGTTTTGGGTCTCTATAGAAACTAAATGTAACATCTTAAAAAATGTTCCTAACTTGTTTATCTGAAACCCCAAGCCCCACTGAACAGATTCCATGGCAGTACACTTCAGATAATGGCAACTGAAGACTGAGCTCTGATCACCATTCCTTGTTCTAAATTTCCTCCTGAGGTGCCTGGATGGAGTCACATGCAGAAACCAGAGCTAACAGTCTTTTCTCCTGGCCCAAAATTTTTAAACAAAGCTTCTCTTCCTTAGCCAATTGCAAATAAAAAATCTTCGAACCTCTCTATGAATCCTGGTTCAAGATATCCTTCCCTCTTAGGCCAAAACAAATGTGTAAACTTCATGTATTGATTTATGATTTTGCCTACAGGCAAAATCTTCTGCTTTCCTGAAATTTACTCCTGCCTTTAAAAAGTCTTACTTGAAAGCCATTGAGGAGGTCAGAGTTTAACCATAGTTGCCTGGGTCCCTTTGTTTGGTGCCTTGCAAATAAGTGCTTTCCTTTCTCCTGCTATAAAACCTTGGTGTGGATATCTGGTTTTACTGTGCTGGGCAAATAGATCATGTTTGGTTCTATAACATGAACAGTCCTATATTTTGCCACTTTATGCTACATATGCAAAAATTTATTTAAGCTAATATCAAAGAGCACAATGGCTAGGCCAAAAAAAATTTGCACATTTTAATTTTAATAGGTAATGCGAATTTTTTTTTTAAAGCTGTTTTGATTTATACTTTTTTTTTTTTTTCAGACAGAGTCTCACCCTGTTTCCCAGGCTGGAGTTCAGTGGCCCGATCTCAGCTCACAGGAAGTTCTGCCTCCCAGCTTCACGCCATTCTCCTGCCTCAGCCTCCCAAGTAGCTGGAACGACAGGCGCCCACCACCATGCCCAGCGAATTTTTTTTATTTTTATTTTTTTATAAAGACGAGGTTTCACCGTGTTAACCAGGATGGTCTCCATCTCCTGACCTCGTGATCCGCCCGCCTTGGCCTCCCAAACTGCTGGGATTACAGGCGTGAGTCACGGTGCCTGGCCGTGATTTATACTTTTATCAACCATGGCTGAGTTGCTGTTGCCTCACATTTTAATGTACATTTGGCTTAATCTGATTTATCTTTTCACCAATTAGATGGATATGCAATGGCATCTCATTTTGATGCTAATTTACATTTTTGTGATTATGAAGCAGGAGAATAGGGTCAGGAGGCAGGAAACTTAAGGCCAATTCATGCTGAGTCAAGGAAAAACACCATCGGGGGAAGCAGGAAGTCTAAGGTCAATTGTTGCTGACTTCTCAAAGGTGGCTCAAAAGAAAAACACCTGTGTGTGGGGGCAGGGACCCCAAGGCCAACTAACACAAACTTCCTAAAGCTACTCCAAAGGAGAAACCCCATTTCTCCTTGCTGAGTAATAAAGGATCACAGGCTACTCTCCCTAAACCCTCTCCCTTCCACCAGGTCTCAGATGGAAAGGGAGAGTGCCCTGGATTGGCTGTGGGCCAAGCAGGGACCATCCCTTCATCTGCATAGGCCACCAATCACCTCAGCCCTTAATTAGCCATGAACCAAATCCTTCGTCCAGATAAGGGGTAACCGATAGAAATCTCAAATGGAGTACTTACAGTCCAGAAAACCTTGTAACCAGGCCTTTGAGCTGCTTGCCCTGGGCCCACTCACACCCTGTGGAGTGCTTTCTTACTTTTATAAATCCTTGCTTTCACTGCTTCATTCCTGTGTTTTGTTCCTTTGTTACTCTGTGTATTTTGTTGAATTTGTTCAACATTCCAGGGACCCGGACAGTTCACACTCAAGGCCTGCCTTCCAGTAACAATTATTATTATTATTATTTTTAATTTTATTTATTTATTTTTTTATTTTATTTTATTTATTTTTTATTATACTTTAATTTCTAGGGTACATGTGCATAACGTGCAGGTTTGTTACATATGTATACATGTGCCATGTTGGTGTGCCACACCCATCAACTCGTCAGCACCCATCAATTCATCATTTATATCAGGTATAACTCCCCAATGCAATCCCTCCCCCCTCCCCCCTCCCCATGATAGGCCCCAGTGTGTGATGTTCCCCTTCCCGAGTCCAAGTGAGCTCATTGTTCAGTTCCCACCTATGAGTGAGAACATG
>NC_045440.1:50523918-50574454 GCF_002776525.5 Piliocolobus tephrosceles
TCAGATGGTTGTAGATGTGTGGCATTATTTCTGAAGGCTCCGTTCTGTTCCATTGGTCTATATCTCTGTTTTGGTACCAGTACCATGCTGTTTTGGTTACTGTAGCCTTGTAGTATAGTTTGAAGTCAGGTAGCGTGACGCCTCCGGCTTTGTCCTTTTGACTTAGGATTGTCTTGGCAATGCGGGCTCTTTTTTGGTTCCATATGAACTTTAAAGCAGTTTTTTTCCAATTCGGTGAAGAAACTCATTGGTAGCTTGATGGGGATGGCATTGAATCTATAAATTACCTTGGGCAGTATGGCCATTTTCACAATATTGATTCTGCCTATCCATGAGCATGGTATGTTCTTCCATTTGTTTGTGTCCTCTTTGATTTCACTGAGCAGTGGTTTGTAGTTCTCCTTGAAGAGGTCCAGTAACAATTATTAACGATATATGTATCTTTATGTAATTTTGAGCCACTTATGTTTGCTCTTCTGTGAAATGTCTGCTTGTGTCTTTGCTCACTTTTTGCTTTTAGGCAGATGGGGGAGGACCGAGAGTTTCTCTTTTATCTGCTTCTCAGTTGCCTTCAGCTCAAAATAATTCTCATGCCAAAGTTGCATATTTTGAGTGGCATATTCTGGTACCTTTCAAAAGTTTGTCAAGCTGAGTGGACAGACATCGTTCTGAGATAATACAAGAAGATAGTCACAGAACTCTCACCTGTGGATGAAATGGACAAGGATGTATTCTTAAAGAGCCGGCTGGGTGCAGTGGCTCACACCTGTAATCCTAGCACCTTAATGCTGAGTGTGATCTGCGGCAGTATGGAGGTGAAAGAGTGATGATGTTATGCCCAGACCGTTTATTCCCCGAAGAAGACCACCAGAGTCCAGAGTCAAAGCCAAGCGGCAAGGATCTTTATTGCAAGTTCGAACTTGGTCCCTCCGTTCCACAACATACAAGAGGGCCTTGAACAATGCGTGTGCTCGCTTCTTATACCCCGATGTAAACAGGACATGTAAAGTTACAGAGAAACAAGGTAATTCTTCTGGTTACAACATTACAATTGGCTAACATTTTAAGTTATACTCTTAGCAGTTTTCTTATTGGTTCTTGCGCTTTCACAAACGGTTGTAACCTTATCGGAGATTCTCCAGATGTTGTTTTTCTTCTAAAGTTGAGATATATGGAGGAATGTGTTTGTGTCGGGCCCAGGAAGTGGAGGCATATGGGGGGATGTGATGTGTCGGGCTCAAGGCTGTGATATATGGAGGAATGCGTTTGTGTCGGGCCCAGGAAGTGGATATGTACGTTTGTACTGGGCCCAGGGCTGAGGAATGTGTTCTTTCAATGGGTGACCCCTGTTTTCTGAGTGCATCAGTGACAGGCTCACCTGCCTTCCTCACCTTCCCTCTGTCAAACTCCTGCCTCGCTACTGATGGGCTTCTCTTCCCCTTCTCCTCACACAATTCTTCTCTGTTCCCTTTACTTCCTTCGTGTTGTTGTTTGTAATTTCACACACCCACCCCGCCCCCAGCTCATATTTGGGCCTTATCTGAAAATGGCTGTGAAGATTGCCATGGTGTGTCTACTACTGTAATTGGATGCACCGCATGCGTTCTGTTTTCGCTGTTGTTTTCACAAAGCAGGATACAAATGATTGGTTTCTAACCTGCTATTTTGAAAGTGATTGATTTTCATCTGAATTAAACAGTGTTTATTTCCAGCTCCATGCTTGTGTGTTGGGGGAAGGGCGTGTGGGTGTGGGCATATGTGTGTGTGAAATTCAGAATCAATTCCTACTTTCTCCATAGCATGATACCCATAGCAATTCATTCTTAACAGGGAAGATTACAATTGAGGTCAATCATTTCTTCACATTTGTTCATAAAAACATTCATAGAATGACAATTTTGGATGAAAGGAAATATATAATAAATGAGAGTAAAAAAGGTATATTGACAATGTGCTTGAAACATTGAAAACAGAAAGGTCAGTCATTGAAGACTTTTAAAAAGCTGCTTGATTAAAAATGATTGAGCTTTTATATTTTATCCAGATTTACTAACTTTCATGATATAAAATACTCCTAAGTGATTTCAGAAACTACCAAATATATTTATCCCAAGTCACTCTAGTTTTAAAAATTAATAGCCTTTGCATAAATGCTGGATTACAGAGTCCCTATGAACATTGCTCAATGGCTTTTACTATAATTGAAACATGGAAAGTTCCAATCAGTACATTTAATGGTGTTGGACTCTAAAGATTTCTATTTGCAAAGAAGTGTGAATTAAAAACAACTGTTAAAGTAATTACAATCTCCTTCAGTGAAACCTCATGAAGCCTCTTACTGCCACTTCTAGCGAGGCTCCTTATTGGCATACTCTTACTATACAGGCTTTTAATTAAATTATTGCTTGATTATGTCACCCCAATTCCATGTTCTTTGTAAACTCAAATTCTTACCCAAAATCCTAGTTGTCATCTCACTAACACAATATGTTTCCTTTTGTCACGGTCCTCTCTTCCTAGCCATACTGAACCTGAGCAGCCCTCAGGTCCTGTGTTATCTTGGGAACTGCATTGCTTCTCGAGCTCTCTTTTCTGAGATCACAAATGTCTATTTTCGAAGCAACTTTATTAGTGCTTCAGAAATTTACATTCTTATACAAAAACATCTGTGTACAGTAGTGTTGTGGTCAGGAAGACATGAATTATGTGGAAACATCTCTCTCCAAACTAATAAAACAACAGTGTCACTATCTCACACTTTTAAATGTCTTCAATTTTTTTCTTAAGCAAATGATGAAATCATTATTTTTAAATATTTGCATTGAATATTGACACCATTTCTTTAGTCTTATCTGTTCTTGAGGCTCAGGATCATGTGCTCTGCTTTTTGCTGAGCTGGCTCTAGGTTTGTATTGATTTATTAATTCCCTTCAGAGTTTCCTTGGAATTTCGTCTTTCACTCTCGGACTCCTATTACCTCTCTTTTCCCAATTATCATGAATAATGTTCCTGTCTACCTATGATCCTCCTTCAGGGACTTGAATTCAGAGGAAAATGGTATAACTTTATGTGGTCCATTACTATCGTTGAATTTCTTCATCTCCTCTCATCTTTCTTCTGGAGAATGCGGACTAATATGCATTTTTAATTTATTCTAGTGAAATATCTCCTATAGAATTTACTTAGCATTAACCATGATTCAAGCACTGCAATAAATTCTTTGGTAGATATAATTATTCTCCCTTTTGTATGAAGAAATCAAGACTTAGAAATTGAATAATATTTCAAAGTTCATGTTGGTATTAAGGGTTGGAAATAATATGTAAACCTAGGAGCATGTAATTTTACAACTCAGCTCAAACCACTCATTATATGGCTTCTCTTTTTTAGAGATTCTTAATGCCAGAATCAAGAATACTCTAAAAGTATGATATGCAGCTCTTCCCTATGAAAACATATTATTTTTTAGCTTATAAACCATAGTATTTTAATAACACAAACTGTAGTCATTTTTATGAAACATGAGTAAAAAAAGATTAAAATATATACTCAGTACTTTTTTACTTTTCTATAATTAAATATTTCATTAAATATGTATATACTAGTAGGGATGTAGCTTCTACATACTGCTTGTCTCATTTTCTCTGTTTTTTGTTTTTCTTTTTAATTTAGGGAGGAGTTGGGCTTATGGTAGATATTGGATATTTGATACAGATACGATCATACTTTGTAAAAATTTTCTTGTTGCTTCGTTTGATATTTGAATATAACTATTTTCTATTTTTAACATAAGCATTTTAAGGTTGTTCATAATAGCTGCGTAACATTCAACTATGTGGATAAACCAAATTCAATTAAAAATTGTTCATATCCTATGTTTAATATGATTCTAATTTTTATATGTTAAAAGATTCCTGTGTTTTTCCTTATAAGAAATGAATTCGTAAGTATCCTTTTTAGAAATTTAATTTTATAAGGCTTTTGTTTTATAGAAAAGTTGAGAAGTTTCAATATATATCTAGTGTATCTAGTATCTCTATCTAGTATATAGAGGTATACCTAGTATATTTATACTAAATATACAGAAAGTTTCTGTATGTCTAAGATTCAAATCAATTTTGATACATTGTTATTAAGTAAAGTCCATAATTTATTCAGATTTCCTTTGTTTGTACTCAATGTCTTTTCTTGTTCTAGGGCCCCATCCAGGATTCTGCATTTGAGTTAGTCACCATGACTTCCAGGCTCCTCTTGGTGGCACCAGTTTCTCACATATCCCTTATTTTTAATGACACTGACAATTTTGAGGAATACTGATCAAGAAATTCACAAAGTGTTCCTCTGTTCGAATTCATGTTTTTCCATTTCAGACTGGTGTTATAGGCTATGTGTTTTTCAATAGGTGAATCTTGATTTTTTTCACATCCTAACCAAGGGTATACACAGTCAAAATGACTGATCTCTGTTGATACTGACCTTGACCACCTAGCTGAGGTAATGTTTGCTAAGATTTTGCACTGCAAAGTTACTCTTTCCTCTCCTTTTCTATACTGTATTCTTTGATGGAGGTCACTATGTGCAGCTTACACTTCAGGAGTGGGAAGTCATGCTATACCTATGATAGCAACAGGAGACAGAGAAATTCTAGACAGACAGTGGCAGGTCCCTGGTAAAGCCCCACCTTCAAGCTGAAAAACCTGAGGCCATGGCCCAAAGTGAGAACTGACATCCCTGTTTTTCTGCTTGAATGTTGCCTTTTCCAAAACACTCATGGCCCTGTCCCAAATCCCTATCCTGTGCCTATAAAAACCCCATATTCAACTGGCAGAGAGGAGAAGCAGCTGGAAGTCAGAGAGAAGCAGCTTGACTTCAAAGGGACAGCTTGACGGTGTAACTTCAGAGAAGAATTTGGCTGGAGATGAGCAGATTTCAGGGGAAGATTACCTTCCCATGCCATACCCTTTTCAGCTCCCCTTCCTGCTGAGACCCACTTTTATTGGCAATAAAATCAGTACATTTACCATTTTTCAATTCATTTATGTGACCTCATTTCTCCTGGATGCCAGACAAGAGCTTGGGAGCCACGAGTACAGATGTGAAAGGCTGTCACACTTGCCATTTGCCCTTGCTGGCAGAAGGCAACCTCACATGAAAAGATAGAGGGCCCACTGCCCTGTTAACATTTAAGCCATCTGCAGATGGCTGAGCTAAAAGAGTACTTTAACACCCTATGGCACTTCAGGGATCATAGGCACCCCCCAAGATTGCTGCCGCAAGGCCCACATGGAGTTCACTCTTGCCAGCACCCAGAAGTTCTTGCCCTGCCTCCTGCACCTGCTCGTATGTGTGCTCCCTCCCACAAGGGGTGGAATGCAGCAGGTCTGAGTGAGTGGAGTTTGCCCCTGCCACACCAAAGCAACCAGCTGGTTCCAGCATGCATGCACTCTATTTCCTACCTCATTTGCTCCCATGCTCCCTCCCAGTAGGAGTTAAAAGCTGTGGGCTGAGTAAACGAGGCACCCCTATTGTGAGTCCTGCGAAGACTTCAGGGAAGTATCCTGCTTCACCTATTTGAGGGCAGAATATGTACATAAATTATTTTGAATCATTGCACTGGAGATGTGCCTCTTCTCCCCCATTTATGTATTTATTCAATCATTATTTATATCACTGTGTACTCACAGCCTTTTATGTTATAGTTTTAGTTATAATCTAAGCATTTTATTTATGTTGTTTGATCAAATTGTCCCAGGTTTGTCCATTGGGAGCTCTTCCAGTGGATTCCTGTGTCTCTGTGGCATAGTTCCATCTTGTGTGTGTGTGTGTGTGTGTGTGTGTGTGTTTTGTGTGTGCACATGCAGGCATGTGTTTGAGCATTTTTTTTCTTTCTGTCGCTATGGGATCCTCAAGCTTATCTTGTAGATTCCCTGAAACAGGAAGTAATGTCACAAAGAAGAGATAGTAAAGAGCCCCTTCAGCTCAGGGCAGACTTTTCTGAAAACTGAAATTATCCCAGATGTCCACAGCTTTAGAAACTTCTAAAATGTTGCCTCTACTCTGTCTTCTGATAGGTCTGATGAACATAGGAGATTTTTACTTCCACTCTTACATTCTCACATTTTACAGACTCTGGACTCTGCTGACAAAGCCTTGAAAGTCAAAGTCTTGTGGCAATAGAAGTATATTGAGGTGTGTTCTAATTTTAGGTGAATCAATACCCATCCTCTATTAATATGCTGCAGCAAACTTTGCTGAGTGATTCTCACATAATTCAGAGACTGCTGGGCTTCTAAGCTCCTTCTAGAAACAGGGTTTACGGCATCCCTGTAGGCTGAGCAAGCCCTTTGCTTCCTGTGTCTTTTACAGACCAAACCACTGGATGTTGGGCATTTAAGTGCAGGAAATTTACACCGAGTACCGAGGAAAGTGGGCAATGAATGCTGTCTTTTAGCTTCCTTTGTCCACACCTTAACAGAAAAGGACAGTGAGAATTTTGCAAAATAAGAATGTAGGCATGTCTCCAAGCAGGGGGCTGATGACCTGTGTTGTGTCGTCAGGCAAAATGGCTATAGGCAGTCCCTCTTTGAGTTTCTCCTAACCATGAAAGGTTTGAAAAATGAACTGATGGATGTTAATTAATGATTACTCAAAAGAAAGTAATATAATTCTTGAAGATAAAAGAACCATAATTTTACCATTTCTTATATTGAAGGCATAAGGCAGGAAATTTATTTTCTTTGATTTTCTCCTCTCTACATTCCTTCTGATATCCTGGGAAATAATAGGTTTTGGAAAAGAACTCTTCAATCAATCATGGCTTACTGAGAAATTATACATAAAAGAAGCTGTTTCACAAATGCTTTGGCTGCTTTGCAATTCACATGTTTTGTCTTTGGGAAAAAGTTTTGAACCGAATGACTATTAATATCGCTTCAAACTCTAAAATTGGCAGTGCCCTCAAACACTTTAAAAAACGTAAGATACTTACAGTAAAGTATATTAATAACGTAAACTTCAAATAGGAAATATGTAAAATAATCCATCAGTTGAAGTGTTAAAACTTCATTGCCTCTCCAACTTTAATAATTCTTATCTCTCCTCCCCATTCTGGTTCTCTCCAGAGAGAGAGGACTGTCATGCAGAGAATGAGAGAGCTCACCATGGGGTACAGCCAGGCCTGTTGCATGTAGAACTAAGCCCGCTAAGGACAAGGAGGAAAGGGGCACAGAGGCACATCTTCCTGAAACAATCAGTGTCCTCTTCTCTGCTATTGTGGATCTCTAACTGAAGAGGAGAAAGGCAGGAAAGCTCTGTTTCTGGATCCTGCTGAGACACTGACTGTCAGAATAAGGTCTGCTATCTTCGGGAGCAACGTAGCACCATGCACTGAGTCTACTTATTTCTTCATTTGTGAGTATTGTCACTATTCCCAAGGGATCCAGAAACTCAATTCTTAAGTTATTTACCATGAAAGTGAAAGTGAAAACTACTTGTTACATAAAATAATGAATCATAAATAAATTTTATTTATTATAAAGTATCTAACTTAAAGACTACCTATAACATTTTCGTTTGAAGCCTGGCCATGAAAAATGCATGCCTCATAAACCATTTATGGGGGAATATTAATGGTTAAATCAAATTATCAGATGTTTGAAGATTGCATTTTTCTTACTGAATATACAAATGTTTCATTTTTTATTTTATGTTAATCATTGAAACATGATGACCTACTTTTATGGCAGTGTCTTGGCAATCACTAAAGCCACTTAGTGCAAGCCATCACCCCAATGCTGAGACTTGTAATTCTCTGGTGTGTTTTATTGACAGTATAAGTATTCTGTATCAATCAGGACAACTGAACCATGCTCAATACCTGGGAAAGTTGTTCATGCCTTTGCTGACAAGTTAGATTACCCATGCAAAGCTTGAAATATTTAATTATCCCTGATTAAATATAGCTCCCTTCTTTGGAATTTGCATGTTTATACTTTTTCAGAATTAAAAGAATGTGTACGTGTTTATACAGCAACATCACAGAGTAGAATACTAACACAAGAAGGAAACTTATGGAATCCATATGAGTTCTACATTTGACAGCAAACATTGAGTCCTCTGTTTAGAAAAATTAATATACAAATTATTCTATATAAAAAATGAAACCTCTGGTTCAAAATGTGGCTACTCCAATGACTGTATTTTTTAGATGTTAATGTGGAAATACCAAATTAAATCTATTATCTATTGTTATCTATCTATTCTACTAAAGTGGAAATCCCAACTTCAATTTACTTCTACTATCATACTAAGCACAACTTAGAATGTGGTTAGATACCTATCATTTCATCATAGTGCAGTCAGTTTTATCAATAACAGAATGTTTTCTGCAAAAATTCAGCCACTTAAGTAATTCTAAAATTCTGAAATGATGCTATAATCAAAATGTAAAATTATGTATCAACTGGTAATGTCATATGCTAATAAAGGCATGAAAGACAAAAAAGTGTTCAGAGAAATGAAGGATAAAATGTCCACTCTGCCTTAAACTAAAACTTTAAATCAAACAAATTCACTTGTGTCTAACGTAATTCAGGGAACATCTCTGCTTAGAAATGCATGGTATGTAGACAGAAGGCAGACTACCAAAGAGAAACAAATACTTGCTGTGTCTAGTGTGTGTGTGAGAGTGTATGTGTGTATGTGTATACACACATTGCCTAACTTTGGCTTCTGCTTTCAAAATGTGTGCTTTGTAGCACTTCTAATAACATAGCAGGAAGGCACCATGAGGCAAAGGACAGAGCTGACCAACAGAGATTATTGCTCCAGTTCTGACTTTCCCTAGGTCTCAGACTTTCTGTCACTCAGATAATATCATTGAACCTCATCTTACTCATGTATCTAAGGGGAGTTTGTCATGGCCAGCTTATACTCAGCTCACAGGATGTGGTTAAGATCAAAGTGCATTTAACGTTTAATTTCTTTTAAAACCCAAAAAATTGGGTTGCAGGAGAGGGCTCACATTCCTACTTGTAATCTGAACCTGTACTTAGGAGTGTAATCATCAAATTAGAAGAAATTCTGTGTTTGCCAGGGCTGGTAGAGAGGATCATTATTACTAGTTACGTAAAAAGGGAAGGTGAGTTTTCTCAGTAATGTGCGTAGAATGAGAATACACATCTGGAGATAAAGCTCTGCTGTATTATACCCAAATCTGGGTCTTCAAGCATCACTCAGGTTTGTTTTTAGTGGGATAAACTATTTATCACACTACAGATGTTATAGTGATCATTAAGTTAGGTTCTTAATGAGGGATAATCTGTGAACTTGGATAAGAAAAAATATATATATATGCCTTCAACTTTAGTAAATTCTAATTGAAATTTGACACTTTTTTCAAATATGAATGTAAATTTTAAAACACAGTAGATTCGGACATAGCAAGAACACTCATAAAATTGTAAATACTTTAACATTTATATACAGTTATTATGGATACATCAAAGTTTTGTTTTGCTTATCACTATAATTACGGTGTTTTAAAAAGTAAGTAGTCCTTATTAAATCATGGTTAAATGTGGTTAATAAAAGAAGCACATTTTAAATTGAATTTCAATATAATTTGTTTCCTTTGTGATTATATATATTTTAATCATTCTTCTGAGACAGGGATCATAGGTACACACTGCCAAAGGAACACTGGCAAAATTTAAGAGCCTTTGTCAGTGCAGCATTTTCAGTGGCAGAGCAGAAAGTAGAGGCTGCTTCCTATTTCAGCTTCTTGAAACTCTGAGACTCCTGAGGAGATTATCCTAAAGTAGAGATGGTAACAGGATGGGAAAAGAAATGGCTTTACATAGCAGGGAGAAGACCTTGCTAACCGACTCTCTAGGTGGTGGGAAGGCCCTCTGGAGGCTCTGGCTCACGAGGTGCGTGGAGAAGGGAGTTGCCCGGGCAGTGGGGCTCTCAGGATCGGTAAGGGTGATGAATCCAGCTTGACATGCCTCACAGTAACCTGCAACTTCAAAGGACTGTGTGGACTTGGCCATAAACAATGCCAGCGGTGACCACAATGGATTAGAACACATACCCTTGTGTTCTGTGCTCCTGCATAACCCCCTAACTCCCCACTCAGATAACCTGTGCAACATTTATGAGGGATAGGTTATTTAAAAATGATTGCATCTGAAATTACAGAAATATGTTGGCATGAAATCTGATTTATTTTGATGTAGAGAAAATGTAGGCATTTCTCCTACATTCAAGTTTCTGAAGCATACACCATGTCGATTACATTATTATTTTATTAGAACATTAGCATTTTTGTTATAATAACTTTGTGAAATGTAGTGAATATTATTTCAAATCCTGAATGTTGGGAGGAATGATGAAGCTTAATATTTAATAGCTTTTGTAAACTGTATTCTGATTTGGAAGATATCTTTTGGACTATTTCATATCAGATGGAGACATTTTTCAATGAATAATAATAATGACCTTTAAATATGATTATATGAAAATCAACTTTAATCTTTTATTAATGAATATTTCTAATGTGTGTACTATGAAATGTACTGTACATTGTTGGAAGCATCAAAATTACAGTCATGGACAAGAGGCTCAAGTACTAATTATAATTTGAGGAAGACAGGCAGATGAATGATCACAACAACTTTAGTTGAAGATGATGAACATTATGAAGGGAGATGATGAGTACCATGTAATAGAGACTCATGAGTGGCTGGTGGGCTATTTTTGCTGAGTAGCGAGGAAAGTCTCTCCGAAGAATTGGCGTTTGTTCTAAGACGTGAATGTTGAGAAGAGGCTAGTCACACAGAAGCCAGAGACTCCAGGATGCAGAGGCTCCTGGGAATTAGTGAGAATTAGCTGGGGCAGAAAGAACACATGGGTTTCTGAACCCATGGCCAAGAACAAAATGAGTGGAGATGCAGACATAGCCAAAAGCTTAGCCTTCCCATGTGGAATAGAACGCTTTAAGGAAAGTGGTTCCATTTGATAAAGATCACTTTATATGCTACTTTCCAGAATGGGTGATGGAAACAAGATTGGATGCAGAGAGAATGGTAGGTGGAAGTGGTTCGAGTTCAAGACAACAAAGGCTTGAGCCATGGTAGTGACAAATGGATAGGGAAGACTGGGTTATTAAGATCTATATATTTTCGGTTGCTCTTGCAGGGTTTGATGAAAAAATGATTTAGGAGACAGCAAGAGTCATCATATCATTTAGTCTCCAAACCACAATCCTTTTAATGTAAAACGAGGTAATTATTACTGACCCAGGACTAGAAGTATAAATCGGGATATATTTAGCTTAGATTTAAGGAAAGAGAAGAACTAAGACTTAGGTAAAGGTTTTGGCTTTATTAACTATGCAGATATTGGTGTGTTAATGGAGAGGACGACAAAAGGCCACAGTAGAACAAGTTTGGGAGAAGAAATCAACTGCTCCCTAGTAGATGTTAGATCTGAGAAACTTATTGGTCTGTTGTTGTTGTTGTTTTTAAATCACTGGGACCTAAGTAAGGAGTTAGAGTTTAAATGCATTTAAGAGAAAAACATGTATTGTCAAATTTTGCAATAATTTTGCTTATTGATTTTCTAGAACAATTTGGTAGTATTTTATAATTTTATTTTCCAAATTTGCTGAAAAATCAGTGAACCAATTTATTTCATAAGAGGTTTTGTTAAGAAGCTGAAGTTCTCATTAAATATGTCAAAACATATTGTCTTTACACTATTACAAATTGTACAAAATTATTGTATAATTTTGCTTACATAGACTTGGCTCACCATTTGAAAATTACAATAATGGAAAGGTTTCAATTTAACAAGAAGACTTAACTATTCTAAGTATATATGTACCCAATATCAGAGCATGCATACTCATAAAACATGTACTTCTAGGCCTACAAAAAGACTTAAACAATCATATAATAATAGTGGGGTACTTGAACACCCCTCTGACAGCATTAGACAGGGCAAAAAAAAAAAAAAAAGAAAGAAAAAAGAAACTAACAATGATACTCAGGACTTAAATTTGACATTTGTCCAGTTAGATCTAATGAGTATCTATGGCATAGTCTACCCATCAAACACAGAATATATATTCTCATCTACACATGGAATATCTTCTAAGATTGACTTATGCTCAGCCATAAAGCAAGTCTCAATAATTCAAAATATCAAAATCGTACCAACACAGGTCATTCTGTGAGTGGAAGGTCCCACGAAGGGACCTTCAGGAGCATTTTGAGGACTGTGCTGACAAACGAAATATCTTCAGATCAGAACGGGAAAGAAGCTTTCTGTGAATCTGCTTTTTGCTATGTTTATTCATCTCACGTAGATGAAGCATTCTTTACATTGCACAGCGTGGAAACTTCCTCATCGATGGAACCGCGAAGCGATATTTGGGATCAGATTCAGGCCTACAGTGAAATAGGAAATATACTCAGATCAAAACGGGAGGGAAGCTTTCTGTGAAACTGCTTGGTGATGGGTGCATTGCTGTCAGGGAGTTATAACGTTCTTCTCATAAGGCACACTTTGAACACTGTTCCTGTAAAACCAAAGAGTGATATTCGGACCACTTTGAAGTCTATGGCAAAATAGAAAAGTCCAATAAAAAACAGAAAGAAGCCCTCGAAGAAACTGCTCTCTAACACAGCCATATTTGCACTGGGTTAAAGCTTACTCTACATTTCCCAATTTGAAAGTCGGTCTTTGAGGGTCCTGCGAAGGGATGGTAAGTGGCAACCAGAGGCCTGTGTCGAGCAAGGAAATGTCTTCCATTGAATATTTGAGAGAAGCTTTCTGCGCAACTCTTTTGTGAAGTTTGTACTCATCTCATAGAGTTAAATCATTCTTCGGATTGAGTGGTTTGAAATCACTGTTTCTGTGGAATCTGAGAAAGGACATTTGGAAACACTTTTTAGAATATCCTGAAAAAGAAATAACCTCAGAGAGAAAGCAGAAGGAAGCTTTCTGTGAAACTGCTCTGTGGCACGTGAATTCCGCTCAGACAGTTAAGCTTCTCTTTTCATTGAGCAGTATCATAACACTGTTTTTGTTTAGTCTGCAAAGGGATATACAGGAACGTTTTGAGGCTTACGGTGAGAAAGGCATCGTCTTCAGATAAAAACTGGAGAGAAGGTTTCTGAGGAGATGCTTTGTGAAGTGTGCATTCCACTCACAGAATTCCACTCACAGAATGATGTGTGCATTCCACTCACAGAATGACTTGTGCATTCCACTCACCTTTCTTCTCCTAGAGGATTCCGGAATCCCTTTTGTAGAAAAAGCTACCAAGAGACATTCGGGAGTATAGGGATGGCTATGGTGAAAAAGGAAATACACGCAGACAAAAAACTGGAGAGAAGATTTCTGTGAAACTGTTTTGTGTTAGATATATTTATTCATCTCGCATAGTTAAAACTTGTCTTATATTACGCAGTTTGGAAACTCCATCATGCACGGGTCCGCAAGGGGACATTTGGGAGCACATTCAGGCCTAAGGCGAAAGAGGAGACATCTTCAGATAAAAAGTGGATAGAAGCTTTCTGAGAAACGACTTTGTATTGTATGCATTCCACTCAGGGAGTTATACCTCTTTTCTCACAAGGCAGTGTTTGAACACTGTTCCAGTGAAACCGAAAAAGTGGTATTTCGGAGCACAATGAGGACTATGGCGAATAGTGAATTATACTGAAATAAAATCGAGGAAGAAGCGTTCGAAGAATCTGCTCTCCCACATGTGCATTCACTTCATAGACTTAATGCTTACTCTATGTTGCCCAGTTTCGAAACTCGTCTTTGAAAGATCTATGAAGGGATATTCAGTGATACCTGGAAGATTGTGGTGAGCAAGGAAACGCCTTCCGATGAAGCCTGCAGAGAAACTTTCTGAGCAACTGCTTTGGTATGTGTGTATTCATCTTATAGAGCTAAACCGTTCTTTGTATTGAACAGCTTGAAATCATTGTTTTTGTGGAATCTAAGGGAGGACATTTGGAAACCATCCTTAGAACATGGAGAAAGAAATATCCTCAGGTAAAATCCAGAAGGAAGCTTTCTGTCAAACTGCTCTGTGTCATCTTAATGGCTCTCATTCAGTTGAGCCCCTCTTTTCATTGAGCAGTTTTCTAACCCTGTGTATACTTAGCGTGTGACGGGATATTCGGGAGCACTTTGAGACTTACGGTGAAAAAGTAAATATGTTCAAACAAAACTGGAGAGAAGCTTTCTGAGGAACTGCCTTGTGACGTGTGCATTCCACTCACAGTGTTATACCTCTCTTCGCATACAGCCTCGGGGAAACCTTTTGGACAAACAGGTACCAAGTGATATTCGGAAGCATGTTGGTGCCAATGGTAAAAAGGGAAATAGCCTCAGACTAAAACTGGAAAAAGCTTTCTAGGAAACTACTCTGTGATATGTGTAATCATCTCACCTAGAAAATGCTTTCTTTACATTACGCAGCTTGGAAAATGTGATGGACGGATCCACGAAGGGAACTTCGGGAGCACTTTGCGGACTATGGTGAAAAACGAAATATCATCAGAAAAAAACAGGAAAGAAGGGTTCTGTGAATCTGGTTTTTGCTATGTTTCTTCATCTCACATAGATGAAGCTTTCTTTACATTACACAGCTTGGAAACTCCCTCGTGGAAGGATCCGCAAAGGGATGTTTGACATCACATTCAGGCCTATAGTGAATTAGGAAATATAGTCAGATCAAAACGGGAGAGAAGGTTTCTGAGAAACTGCTTGGTGAGGTGTGTATTGCACTCAGGGAGTTACAGCTTTCTTCTCATAAGGTACTATTTGAACACTGCTCCTGTAAAACCAAAGAGTGATATTCGGAGCAAATTGAAGACTATGGCAAAATTGAAATGTCCAAAAAAAAAAAAAAAACAGACAAAAGCACTCGAAGAAACTGCTCTCTGACATGTCCATTTTTACACAGGGTGAAAGCTTACTCTACGCTTCCCAGTTTCAAAGTCTGTATTTGAGGGTTCTGGGAAGGGTTAATAAGTGGCAACGGGGAGGCCTGTGTCCAGCAAGGAAACGTCTTCCATCGAATATTTGAGAGAAGCTTTCTGCTCAATTCTTTTGTGAAGTTTGAGCTCATCTCATAGAGTTAAATCATTCTTTGGATTGAGTAGTTTGAAATCACTGTTTCTTTGGAATCTGCAAAATGACATTTGGAAACGCTCTTTAGAATATCCTGAAGAAGAAATAACCTCAGATAGAAAGCAGAAGGAAGCTTTCTGTGAAACTCCTCTGTGTCTCGTGAGTTCCGCTCACACTGTTAAGCTTCTCTTTTCATTGAGCAGTATCATAACACTGTTTTTGTTTAGTCTGTGAAGGGATATTCAGGAGCGCTTTGAGGCTTATGGTGAGAAAGGAAACATCTTCAGAGAGAAACTGGAGAGAAGTTTCTGAGGAGCTGCTTTGTGACGTGTGCATTCCACTGAAAGAATTTCACTCACAGAATGACATGTGCATTCCACTCACAGAATGACGTGTGTATTCCACTCACCTTTATTCTCCTAGAGAATTCCAGAATCCCTTTTGGAGAAGAAGCTACCAAGACACATTCGGGAGTATAGGGATGGCTATGGTGAAAAAGGAAATATCCTCAGACAAAAACTGAAAGGAGATTTCTGTGAAACAGCTTTGTGTTAGATATATTTATTAATCTCACATAGTTAAAACTTTTCTTATATTACGCAGTTTGGAAACTCCGTCATGCACTGATCCGTGAAGGGACATTCGGGAGGACATTGAGGCCTATGGTGAAAGAGGAGATATCTTCAGATAAAAAGTGGAAAGAAGCTTTCTGAGAAACGACTTTGTGATGTATGCATTCCACTCAGAAAGTTATACCTCTTTTCTCACAAGGCAATGTTTGAACACTGTTCCTGTGAAACCGAAAAAGTGATATTTCGGAGCACATTGAGGATTATGGCAAATAGTGAAATATACTGAAATAAAATCGAGGAAGAGTCCTTCCAGCAATCTGCTCTCTGATATGTGCATTCATTTCACAGTGTTAATGCTTCCTCTATGTTGCCCAGTTTCAAAACTCTGTCTTTAAAGGATCTGTGAAGGGATATTTAGTGACGCCCGGAGGCTTCTGATGAGCCAGGAAACGTCTTCCGATGACACAAGCAGAGGAACTTTCTGAGCAACTGCTTCGCGATCTGTGTATTCATCTCATAGAGTTAAACCGTTGTTTGGATTGAACAGCTTGAAATCACTGTTTGTGTGGAATCTGAGGAAGGACATTTGGGAACAATCCTTAGAACATGGAGAAAGAAATATTCTCAGGTAAAATCCAGAAGGAAGCTTTCTGTGAAACTTCTCTGTGTCATCCTAATGGCTCTCACTCAGTTAAGCCACTCTTTCTCTGAGCAGTATTCTAACCCCGTGTATGCTTAGCGTGTGACGGGATATTCGGGAGCACTTTGTGGAATTCCTCAGAAAGCTTCTCATACCAACTTAGACCCAAGTAAAATAAAATAAAAATATAAATCAATATCAAGAAGAGCTCTCAAAACCACATAATTATATGAAAATTAAACAACTGGCTCTTGAATGACTTTAGGATATAAACAAGTAAATTAAGGTAGAAATCAAAAATTATTTGAAATAAATGAAAACAGAGACAGAGCATACCAAAATATCTGGGATATAGCAAAAACAGTATTCAGAGGAAAATTTATTGCACTAAATGTCTACATGAAGTAGTTAGATCTCAAATCAACAACCTACCATCATACTTGAAAAACACAGAAAAACAAGAACAAACTAACTTCAAAGTTACCAGAAGAACACCTGTATGCACACAAAGTAGAAAATCTAGAGGAAATTAAAAAATTATTGCAAAGACAGAATTCCCAAAGATTGAATCAGGAAGAAACAAATATCAAATACCAAAATTGAATCTGTAAAATTCACCATCAAGAAAAGGACCTGGAAGAGACAAATTCACAGACAAATTCTACCAAATGTACAAAGAACTGCCACCAATTCTACTGAAACTATTTAAAAAACTGAGAAGGAAGGACTCTTCCCTAACTCATTTTATTAAGCCAGTATCACCCTGATTCCCAAATCTGGCAAGAACACAGCAGAAAAGGAAAACTACAGGCTAATATCCCTAGTGAACATAGACACAAAAATCCTCAACCAAATACTAGCTAACTGAATTCAGTAGCTAATTAGTTAACTAATTAATTTAAAAGTTAACTAAAAAGTTAATTCACTACAATAAAGTAGACTTTATTTCTGGATGCAAGATTAGTTCAATATATGTAAATCGATAAATGTGATTCACCACATAAACAGAATTAAAAAGAAAAACCATATGATCTCTCAATAAATGAAGGCAGTTAATAAAATACAGTATTTCTTTGTGATAAAAACTCTCAACAAACCAGACATCAAAGGCACATACCTCAAAATAATAAGTCATCTATGGCAAACCCACAGCCAACATCATACTGAATAGGCAAAATTTGAAATGATGCTTCTTGAAAACTGGAACAAGACAAGGATTCCCACTTTCTCTGCTACTATTCAATATAGTACTTGAAATTCTAGTCAGAGCATTTAGGCAAAAGAAGGAAATAAAAGGCATCCAAATAGGAAAATAGGAAGTCAAAGCGACTCTCTTTGTAGATTCTATACCTAGAAAATCCTAAAAATTCCACCAAAACCTCCCAGAAATGGTAAATTATTTCAGTCATGTTTCAGAATACAAAATCACTGTACAAAAATACCAGTATAGAAATGCACCAACAAATTCAACAAGAAGACTTAACTATCCTAAGTATATATGAACCCAACATCAGAGCATGCACACTCATATGCAATCTGAGAGTCAAATCAAGAATAAAATCTCATTTGCAATAGCCTCATACACACAAAAATAAAATACCTAGGAATACAGTTAATCAAGGATGTGAAAATTCTCTACAAGTAGAACTAAAAAACACTGTGGAAAAAAATCAGAGATAACACAAACAAATGGAAAAAACATTTCATGCTTTTAGATTGAAAGAATTAATATTATGAAAATGGCTGTACTATCAAAAGGTATCTATAGATTCAACATTATTCCCATCAAACTGCCAACTACATTTTTCATAGAATTAGAAAAAGTTACTTTAAAACTCATACAGAACCCAAAAAGAGCCCAAATAGCCAAATAAATCCTAAGCAAAAAGAACATGGCTACAGATTCAGCAATATTCCTATCAAACTATGAATATCACAGAGTTAGCAAAAAGTATTCTGGCTGGGTGCAGTGGCTCATGCCTGTAATGCCAGCACTTCAGGAGGCTGAGGTGGGCAGATCATCTGAGGTCAGGAGTTTGAGACCAGCCTGGCCAACATGGTGAAACCCCATCTCTACTAAAAATACAAAAATTAACTGGGCGTAGTGGCATGAGCCTGTAGTTCCCACTACTCAGGAGGCGGAGGCGGGAGAGTCACTGGAACTTGGGGGTTGCAGTGAGTCAAGACCATGCCATTGCACTATGGCCTGGGTGACAGAGCAAGACTCCATCTCAAGAAAATAAAAAGTATTCTAAAATTAATATTAAAAAAAAAAAGAACCTGAATAGCCAAAGCAATCCTAATCAAAAAGAACAAAGCTGGAGGCATCACGTTACCTGACTTCAAACAATGCCCTAAGGCTATGGTAGACAAAACAGCACGGTATTGGTACAAAAACAGACACACAGATTAATGCAACAGAATAGAGAACCCAGAAATAAAGGTAAACACCTGAACCCATCTGATCTTCAACAAAGTTCGTTAAAAAAGCAATGGCGAAAGGACTCCCTATTCAATAAATGATGCCAGGATAACCAGCTAGCCATACATACAAGAATGAAAATAGGTCCCTACTTATCACCATATACAAAAATTAACTCGATATGGATTAGAGATTTAAATGTAAAATTTCAAACTATAAACATGCTAGAAGAAATCTAGCAAATATTCTCAGTATTGGCCTTGGCAAAGGATACATGGCTAATTACTGAAAAACAATTGCAATAAAAACAAAAATTAGCAATTAGAACCTAACTAAAGAGCTTCTGCACAGCAAAAGAAACCATAAAAAGAGTAAATAGACAAACTATAGAATGGAGAAAATGTTTGCAAACTATGCATCTGGCAAAGGTCTAATAGCTAGAATCTATAAGGAATGTAAACAATTAAATGGATAATAATAATAATAACCCTTATTAAAAATGGTCAAGGTACATGAACAGACACTTCTCAAAAGAAGATATACAAGTGGCTAACAAACATATGAAAAATGCTAACATCACTAATAATTAGAGAAATGCAAATCAAAGCCACAATGAGATACCATTTCATACCAGTCAGCAGTCAGAATGGCTGTTATTAAAAAGTCAAAAGACAACAAATGCTAGTAAAACTATGGAGAAAAGGGAATGTGTATACACTGTTGGTGGGAGTGTTTATTAGTGCAGCCACTGTGGAAAGCAGTTTGGAGAGTTCTCAAAAAACTTAGAACTATCATCAACCCAGTAATTCCATTACTGGATATATACACAAAGGAAAACAAATCACTCTCCCATAAAGACATGTAGACTTGTATGTTCATCATAACACTATGCACAACAGCAAAGACTTAGAGTCAACCTAGGTGCCCATCAAGGAAGCACTGGACAAAGACAATGTGGTACATATGCACAGGGAATGAAGTCATGTCCTTTGCAGCAACATGAATGCAGCTGTAGCCCATTATCCAAGAAAATTAACACAGGAACAGAAAACCAAATACTGTATGTTCTCACTTATAAGTGAGAGCTAAACATTGGATATGCATGGACATAAAGATGGGAAAAATAAACACTGGGGAGTACTAGAGAGGGAGGAGAGAGAAAGAGAGGCAGAGAGAGAGAGGAGAGAGGCGGGCAAGGGTTGAAAACCTGCCGACTGGGTCCTATACTAACCACCTGGGTGAAGGGAGCATTCAGACCCTACACTTCAGTATTAAGTAATATACTCATGCAGCAAACTTGGACATGTACCCATGAATCTAAAATAAAGGTTGAAATTATAAAAACAAAACAGCATTACAAGAATTAGAGCATAGTATGATGATTCTTATCATTGAATTTTCTTTTCTTCTGAGACTGTTGTGATCATTGTAAACCTTGTCAACATGAATGCTTTAATTATCTTTTGAAAATAATTAGGCACATTTACTCTTCAAGACATAGGCAGTGAATTGAAAAAAGTATGTGCTATCAAAATAACAAATTATTATTTGCTTAATACAGTACACTATATATTGAGTCCACAAATTCTATATAAATACTTCATCATGTTCTATGGTAATAGTTTCCACATTGGGGATGCACCCCTCAAATATACACAAAATGATTGTGTGTTAGAGCAAACATATTTGTATTCATTCTATATAATCCTTTAAAATTGTATTTCTGTGGATATTTCAATATTAACATAATATACAGTTGTATTAATATTAACATAACATACAGTTGGAGATATATATATATGTGTGTGTGTATATATATATATATACACACACACTCTCCTATAGTGCTAATGATGATACAGCGTATTTTCACCTTTTTGGATTTTTTACTTCATGGAATGAACTTTAAGCCTAGGAGGACAGTAACCTAATATTTGTCTAGCTCCATGCTCATCCTGGAAAGCTCTAGGTTTCCTATTTATTTAAGGAAAAGTCACAAACCCTTGTCAGAAGACCCTCAGCAAATCACTTCAGCTTTTAAAATCTCAATCTCCTTATGTACACAATCAGAAAATTTGAATAAATGGCTTGTTCAATAAAATTATAAATGAGTAAATAATGACTGGAGGAAAGCAAGGTCTTATTGGGATACTCTGGATTTTTAGATACTCATTTCATTCTCAGATGTTCTTTTTTAGTTTCTAAACTAGAAGGAAGAAATATTAATTTCATGTTTAAGATATCACCATGTAAGATTGAACCTTTCATGCCTTTTTTGAAATATGTATATACACATGTGTACACATTTTAACAGTAAATTGTAAACAACGCCACTAAACATAAAGTAATATGTAAACATAGGGAAAAAGTAAGTCATCATAGGTCACAATGTAGTAAAATTATTTTCTTTTTACAGTGTTTATGGAAGATGAGTGGCAAAGAAAAATTTAGATAATTTATTAGATGTTCAGTTTTACAGAGGATAATATTTTGTAAAACGCTGGAAAATTTTACTCAATGGATTTACAGTTTAATGTTGGAGAAATGTCAGAAGCTAGCTATCTGCATACCTGCTGGGATTCCCCCTAAATTAAAAGATTTTGGAAAATAATTAGAAATGTAATATATGCAACCTTATCTTGTCTTATAGCATCCAAACTAATATATCAAGTAGATGAGTAAAGCTCTGGAACCACATATTTTATTAGAGTAGAATAATTCTTCACAAAAACAATAATGTCTACTAAAAATGTATGTATTATATAAGGCATGGTTTCAACTATATTTCCCTAACATAATTTATGAAATCATAATGAAGTACATACTTCATAACAAGGTTATAAAACTAACTTGGGAAACATTATTCTGTTTTATGGAAAATAAAGTCATTTAGGTGAACTTCAATTTTCATTTCAAATGTCACAACTCTTTATGTAATTTATTAAAAATGCCATGTTCCTATCTCTATGAGTTATTGAAAATGCCATCTTCCTGTCTCTAGTAAATCTGCATACCTATAATTCATTGCCAAGTATCATCATTTGAAAAAAATATGTAAGGATCATTTTCTATTGAAAAATCTCTGCATATTTACTATATAGTATTTGCAACATGTAACTACTACTTGATGACAATCATTGTGTTTCCACACGGCATCCATAGAACAACTAATCTTGTTAAAATGTGTACGTTGCTTTCTATTGCTCAATGTCATCATCATCATCATCATTACCACCATCTCTTGGGCAAATGCTATGGATGTTTCTCTGTATATCTATGTACTTGAAATATTTATATGCTGGAAGACATATCCTCTTCACCTAGATCTTTGATTGACTTTGTTCTCTCAGGTCACTAAGAACCCTATCAGTAGACAAAAGTTTTCTCGAATACCAGAAGAGAGAACTCTGGACACTCTACAATAACGTTGCTAGAATGTGATGGGCTGGAAAAATTGGTTGCAGGGGATGACTGTTAGACCATGGTTGGCTTGGGAGGAAATGTTGAGAAAACTTAAAAAAACTATTCTTGATAGATAGTGTTTTTCATGTTTTAGTCAGGCAAGAAATCATTTCATGTGGAAAGCAAGTTAAGAAGTTCATTAATAAGTACACTGTACAGAGAAGCAAGCAGATGCCACAAGTTCTGCTCAGACCTCATAAAACATGCACTACTGGTTAGTATTAGAGTGCATGAAGACCCTACAAATCCTTCCTCATTGCTGCAGTTACTACTGGTA
This sequence comes from Piliocolobus tephrosceles, assembly GCF_002776525.5. NCBI lineage: Eukaryota > Metazoa > Chordata > Mammalia > Primates > Cercopithecidae > Piliocolobus > Piliocolobus tephrosceles. The sequence continues at coordinate 50,546,445 of NC_045440.1, forward strand.
GAAGAACAGAGACCTGAGGCTATGATGAAGTATAAGAAATTGGCATCTCTTGGAAGCAAGCTCAGGTCTTTGCATTTCTAGAAAATGTTTCTCATTTTTGCCAAGTGCCTGCAGGCCGGTGGAACCAATTGGATGACTTCCACAGTGCGGTCCTAACAGAACAGCTCCTATACTTGATTTTCAGGCCCTTTTGAAAATTGTATGAGCTATCTAATATCCTTTAATAAGTCCCTTTTTCTGTTTAGATCAGTTAGTTTTATTGATTCGTAGGATAACTGTGACTGACAAGAGGCCTGTGCCAACAGAGATGTGGAGAAGCTGAAAGCTTTTCTCAAGACAACTAAAACCAAGTCACCAAATGTCTTTGCTGGGAAGCAGCAGAATGAGAGAATGAAGCCCTTGACAAGCCCCTTATATTATTATCACTGTGGGACGGTGAGGTACAGAAAACAAAGTTCATGTCCCTACTGTGGAAGAAGCAGAGAGAAGCACTGGGGCACAAGGACGCTGCTGAGATGCAGCTGCCAGCGAGTTAGGGCCCAGTCAGCACTGGGGTCCCCAGCAGTTAATCTGTCCCCTCTCCATGGCAAAGCCAGCCTCACCTATCTTGGAGCTATTATTGACAGACAGGGACAGTCTGTAGCTCACTTCCATTTACACTGGATGTGCTAGATGCTGTGGTCACATGGCGCCAACAGTGTAGGAAGATAGTTCTATCCATGTTATCACCCCCAATATCTGCATCAGACTTCCTGAGGGGAGGAATGAGAGTCATGCCTAGACTATGAACCTAAGCTGCAGAGAATGAGAAGGCATTCAAAAGGGAAACTGCATTTAGCAGGATTAAAACCGTCCCTTGACAAATGTTGAATCTGTGGGACACATGTTTCTAAATAGAAAGGTGATCACAGATCAAAAAAAAAAAATAGTCCTATCCTTTATTGCAATGCTCTCTTAAAACTGCAAATACATAGAGGGATAAAGAGAAGTTGAAAGCAATCCAGAGTTCAGTTATTCACCATAAACAGATGTCATGAACCACTGGCCTGCATAGGACCCTATCCACAGGAGAGTTCCTGGGATGGCTCAGGTCCGAAAGAGACCAGAGATCTCTGGCTGCTGTATTCGCTCGGAGTGAGGTGGGGCCAGGCAAAGAGTGGTGATTCTCAATGCAGGAGATTGCCTAGTCAGTGCTGTGATGCAGAAATTTTGCTGAGCCCAACGTTTCTTTCACTGTGTAAACTGGTGCCAGTTTAGAACTGCAGGTATTACTTAATCGAGACAAAAATAGGAAGTAGAAACTTTTGGTATTCGTAGTTAGTTTTTCTGACTGTAGAGTTTTGTTTCTTTTTAAAGTTATATTCATAAAATAGAGGTATTAGTGCTGAAGCAAGCTAGCAGGGACAGAATTCAGTTGGTATTTTGAGTACATTTTCAAATGAAGAGTAAAACCCGCACTCCTCTCTACTGCAGTAACAGTGCCAGCAGCTTATTAAGCAAGGATTTCATTCTCCATGTGCACCAGACTGGATCCTGAGAGGCAGAGACTTGGTGCGGTGGCCTCATCTCAGACAACTGACACCACGTCTAGAAGAGAGCATGGCCATCTGGGACAGAAAGGCAGATAGGTTCCAAATGTGGTTGAACCTGTGAAACAGCTAACAGCTGGGAGCTTCCTCAGGAGAGAGTGCCCCCGTGGATTTCCACTAACCTGGGCTCATCTCTCCCACCTGGAAAGGAGGGTGGTGTGAGAATCCACAGGGAGACTCTAACCTGGGAAGAGTGGAGGCAGGAAGAGGAAGGACACATTGATAGATACACCAGCCCCTACCCAAGAAATAAGAGGAGTAATTGCCACACATGAGTTATAGAAACAGTTGATTTTGCCACGTGAATATTTCATTTTGTGCATGAAGGGAAAACACACACTACAGCTAATTCATGATTAAAAATCTTTTTCCCCTCTGGCTCTAATCTTACACTTAAAACCATACTCTTCCTCAATTATTTATATATTATTTAACCTCACCACTTTTAGATAATCTCTATAATGTTCATTCATAGTCATGTAGTATTCACGTACATTTCATTATCAAGGTTATGAATAATAAATAATAATATAAAAGAATGAAATGAAATCATATCTGTTACCTTTAACTTTGGTAAGCCAGTCAACACAGAGTTATCTGTGATTCAAATATACAAGGTGGAATGGACATTTTGTATGAATTGGTTTGCCATTTGACAATGGTATTGACAGTCTTCGCTGTACTCTCTGGAGAATGGATAGCTGTATAAATGATTATTTCGGGCATAGGTATCATAACACCCCAACGATTATTAGATTTTAAAACACGTAGCATTCGAATAATTGGAAAATAAAAAGGAAATCTTGTCTACTGACCGGGACCTGTAGAAGAAACCATCTCTCACATTTTAGTGTCTCAAAATTCTCAGCAGTTAATTTTTGCTGAGGAAAATTCTGAATCACATCATTCTTTATCTTTCCTTCTTCTCATTGACTACTACAAGGCCAAAATATTGGTCAATTATAGTATTTTTCATAAATACCTGGCTTATTTAGGGTATTATTTTTATCCCCGTGTCCTAATTGTTTCTACCTTTGTTTTCCCTTTAGGGTCATGTCTTTAATTATTTTCAGTGTTGTATAACATGAATTTTAAAATTCTTCCAATTTTTTTTGGAAGAATCTGAGGGAATAAGTTGAGAATGAACAAAAACAAACAAAAGAATAAACAAATTCAGTTTAAAAAGAAAATCTAATTTATTTCAAAGTGTTTTCTTTCTTGTGCTTTTAAACCATAATGGTTTGCCAATGGCTTATTCAAAATACCGTAGAGCCCTGAGCATCCCTGAGATCCTGAATGCATCTCAGAGCAAAGTAGCCTCCCAGACTTAGTTCTCCAGCCTCACACTGGTCCACTGTGGTGTCTTCATTTTTGGGAGCATTCAGCGAAATTGTTCCTGTAGTTCTTGACTTAGCTACTCTTCAGTTTGATGACTTGACTACCTTTCAAATCAGTTATCTGGTCTTTTGACTGTGGAGCTTTTCTGATTCACTGCATGGGTCTAAACACCACCTCTGCCTTTTCTGTAGCCCCTTCAATAAAAATAAAATAAGATTTGCAGAGAACCAAGCACAGCACAGTTATCATACTGCAAGGTAAAGCAGACTCAAAGAACTATTTCACATCAATGTCTTGTTTTCATTCTTTCTTTCTATAAAGCTGTTCTATAAAGCTATGCCCTTTCCCTTAGGCACTGTGTGGATACCTCAAATAGCAAAAGAATGATTCTGTTTTTTAAATAAATATATATTTATTTAAAGTTCTCATAGTTTAATTTGTGAGCTTATTAAATAAACTTAAACAAGTGATACAATTAGTATCAGCCAGCAACTTGTATATATATTTATATTATCCCTTGATGAATATTAACATATCTATTTTGATAACATCATAACAAACATATTACAGGAGATATCCACAAACTAGAATGTTCATTGATAATCCTCTAGAGGAGTAGTCAGTTTTATTTTGAAGTAATTGTTGGCAAGCTGTCAACTTAGAAGATATGTACCAGTAGAGAATCCTCACTCCACAAGGGGCAGAACTACTTTTTAAGATAAGAAGCTGGGGAGGTAAAACAATATTTCCAAGCACTTTTCTTTTTTTCTTTTTTTTCCATGAGACAGAAATCATGTCAGGATGAACTCTTTTGTCCATAAAGCAAATATCTAAGGTCCCTGTAGTTTCTGCCCCCCAGACTTCAAATTTTTCTCTGGGAATAAGGTATAAGATGTAAGATGTCTAAGACAATAAGATATCAGGAACAAGAAACAAGAAGCGAGAAAACACGATTTGCTATAATAGCTATTTACTGTCCAGGTCAGACTCCCATAGGACCACTCCTAGGCCAGAAAAACAAGAGGATTTGATCAAGCAGGCTGATTCAAGCAAGATAAGTAATGCACTTTTTGAACAGGTGTTTAGAGAGCTAAAAAATCTGTGCACCACCAGGAAAGGCCTTTACAGTGTAGAAATAAAGAGAACTTCAGATTTGTCCCAAATTACAGGGCTTCTAGGTGTCTTTGTTTGAGTTTCAAAGACTGATATGCACTTTCTAGCCTCAATCAAATAGCAGCCGCTTAAGTGAGGGACCTGCTTCTCCTCCAATGAACAAGAGATTCTTGGAGAGAGCATGGAACCTGAAAAGCATTGCTATTTACGTAGCTGACATGGAGGGAAACTCACAGTCTCTGAGGATGACCTGGAGAACGGCATGAGGTGTCTGCGAGTCTCAATGACCTACGATGGTTGTCTCGAGATTCCCATTCAGTTCTTTATATACTGAACCAAGGTTTAAGGCCAGATGAAGAAATTTCTGGGAGTAGATGTTATTTATGTCCTGAAAAATATTCTGGAACAGCAGCCTCATAGGTGGAGAAGGAGCTACCCAGAAGGGCATGGAAGATGTTTGGAGATAGTCATCATTTTATAAGTACTTGCTACAGCCTTTCTAAGATTAGTGGGGGCAGATGAAGTATGTAGAGGCAGACTGTAAGGATCTGAAGGACTATTATAAGGTTATTTCTTGTAAAACACAAAAATGAATAGTTAAAAAGAAAAGCAACCAGAAGACAGAGGAATTCAGAAGATCACCTGCATTCTTAACCTAAGGCTTTCATCCTAAAATAAGAAAGGGGAAGGAGTTACCAGAAGATGGCAAGCAGTTTGGGGTGACTCATCATGATAGATACTCCACCCAATATGTGGCACCAGCTGCCACTTGGAATGCATATGGAATATTGCCATGGGGACCCAAAATAAAACTTGATTAGTGGATAATGCCACAGAGAGGCATAGGCAGGATGAGGAAAGCCCTGCCCTGTGGACAAGCTACATCGAGAGAACTTCAGTTATGTCTCCTTATACCCATTGAACAAGGGAAGAGCTGCAAGAGAATCCTCAGAAGAGTCCTCAAAAATAGAGAGAGAAAAAAAAAATCATGATGGTTTAACTCCAGAAAGTCATTCTGCTCAATAAGCATAGAATCCCTGGCACTGTCCTTCCCTAGCACAAAAGCCTGCAGCACAAATGCCAGCATGCCAAATTGTTTGAAGCATTGAAAAATTTTGTTTTTGCTGTGTTCTGCTCTTTAAAATAGTACTACAAGGGTGTAACTAGAAAATCTGTAATGAAAGATTCTGGAAGTTCTCCAAAGGGTGATTTTCTGGTGGTGAAGAAAAGGCCTAGGAGAGAGAGATCGCGAAGACTTTCAATCCAAGTAGTACAATAAGCTCTTGCTTCAAGGGAAAAAAAAAAAAAAAAAACAAGATTTACAAACAGCCCCATTCAGCAGAAGTTAAATCAAAATGCCAAATACTGAATGCAGATGAAGCTGAAAGATGCTGGGCTAGTGAGCTGGGTGTGGGTAGTGAGGGAATCCGGGAAAGAAAAAGGCACTCCATGCAAAAAGTTGGATGGAATCCATCCATGTAGATTGAAGCCAGTTATTTGCAGAACTTCCTAGCTCCTGAGCTGAGAACACAACTGCAGCCAAAGACTAATACCTACTATGAGCCCAGAAGGCTGGATGCCCAAGACTCATCCCTGCCTACAGGGGCTGAACCAAGTGCAGTGGTTGGATGGCTTCTTGAAGCTTCAAGCCACACTGGTGATTAAAATGAGCTTTTGGAAAAGAATGTCTGTGTTAAAATCCTGGCTCCAGAATGTACCATCTTTTGACATTTTGGAGATTACTTACACTTTTCTCTTTCCTTTTCCTTTTCCTTTTTCTTTTCTCTTCTTTCCTTTTCTTTTCTTTTCTTTTCTTTTCTTTTCTTTCCTTTCCTTTCCTTTCCTTTCCTTTCCTTTCCTTTTCTTTCCTTTTCTTTTTCTTTTCTGTTTTCCTCTTTTCCTTCTCTTCTCTTTCTTTTTTGCTTTTCTCTTCTTTTTTCTCTCCTTTTCTTTCCTTTTGACACAGGGTCTCACTCTGTCACCCAGACTGGAGTATAGTGGTGTAATCATAGGTCACTGTAACCTTGAATTCTGGGACCCAAGTGATCCTCCTCCTGCCTCAACCTCCCAAGTAGCTGGGACTACAGATGCACGCCATCATGCCTGTTTCATTTTAAATTGTTTTTGTATAGATGGGATCTCACTATGTTTCCTAGGCTGGTCTCAAACTCCTGGCCTTAAGCAATCCTTCTGCCTTGGCCTCCCAACGTGCTGGGATTAAAGTACATTTTTCATTTTTATCTGTGACTAAGAAATAAAATTGCTGCCTATCTCAGAGAGTTACATGTAAGACTGGAATGGGTTATTACAGATAAATCACTTACAAGATAACCTGGCCCTCTGAAGCACTCAATTACTGTTAGTTATTGTTTTTATTACCATGGGACAGCAGACCCAGCATATCATTCTAAGAATTGATTCTGGACTAGGAACGGTGAAACAGCAAGCTGCTAAACAGGTATGCATAAACACAGAGAGTAATTGATCAAAATAAAACACACCCACTCAATCGCCAGCAGTCTCAAAACACATGCAAATAAAAATTACTACCAAAACAAGTAGTTGATAAAATCAGCATCAGGTACATGACAACATTCCAGATGAAAACATTTAATGGAATAGGTTGAGAAGGACTTACAAAATAAGCATATCTAAGACATCAAAAAGATTAATTCAAGAATAATATCAAGAAAACCCCAAGAAATTGTGACCCTAAAAAAGGCAGAAATAAAACAACCAAAAATGTCTTCAAAATAAATAATTAGAAACCTTTGAACTAAAAAAATATATAGTCCTGAGAACTTAAAAAAAAAAAAAAAACACTACATAAGCCAAATATCTGTACTGGTCATAGTGAAGGTAATAAGTTGAAGTACTGCAACAGATACATGAGACATTCCCCCAGAATGCAACAAAGAAATGCAGACATAAACATATTATAGGGCAGTTCAAGGCATCGAAGGTAAGTTGAGATACTTCAGTTTGTATGTATTTAGAATTCCATGTTAAAAAAAATGAGAGAGATATAGCTGAGATTTTCCTAGAAATAAAGATGCCTTCCAACAAAGAACAACTAACCAAATGACTTCTGATTTCCAAGAAATATAGGTTAATAATAATTCAAATTTAGCAACACTGTAGTGAAAATGCAGAATATAAAAAATGAAGGGAAAAATTAAAAGCTAGCAGAGGGAACATTTAGAGTATAAAAGACTAAAAGTAGGTTACTCACCAGTTATGCAGATGCCAGAAGATAAAGGATTATCTATCTTCTGAGGGTGCCTAGAGAAACAATAAATCTGGACATTTATCACAAACCACCACACAAGACTAAAGGGAAAGTAGGGATATTTATAAACAAACAATGGCAGAGATATTTCACCACCTCAAGCCCTAAATAATTCAGTAGTATATCCAAGCAAGAAAGAAGGTAATCCATAGGAAAGCTATGAGAGGAAAGAAACCCAAAAAAACTCAATACTGATAAAATATCAATACACATTTACTACAGATTCTGAAAAAGTACACTAATTAATGTTAAAAAATTAAGTTCAAACAAAGTTTCCAGAAATATTAAGATGGAGGGAGTTAGTACTTGATGAATACCTTAAGTAGGTTGTTAAATCACTTTATTTTTATTTATTTTATTTTATTATTTATTTATCTAATTTTATTTTACTTTTAATTTGTATGCATTTAGGGAATAAAAGTGCAGGTTTATTACATGGATATATTGCATAATGCTGAAGTCTGGGCTTCTAGTATAACCATCATCCATACTGTGTACATTGTACCCATTGCATAATTTCTCATTCCTCACCCTCTCCTACCATCTCACCCTTGTGAGTCCCCTGTGTCTATTATTCCACACTCTGTGTCTATGTGTACACATTATTTAGCTCCCACCTATGAGTGAGAACATGCAGTATTTGACTTAAGTATCAAATATTCTGCAGAAACATATAATACTGCATATTTGCAACTTGTTTGGAAAAAACATATAAGGGTTATGTAAAATTTAGATGTAATTATTAGAGGATAGAAATATATCCCATAGCTTAGCAGCATTGTGCCACAAAGATCTAGGCATTGCACTAACTCCCAGTGTCTGAATAATGCTTCTTTCATGTGTGATAGGAAAATAAATCTCAGGACCCTCAAAACACTAAACCAAGGGAAAAGTCAAGCTGGGAATTATGTCAGGCAAACCTGCCTCCCATTTATTCCTAAATAAGATAGCTATGAAGATAAAAAAAGCTATATATCAACCTCACAAATTTCCTATGGGGAAATTCCTTGGGGACAAAGGAGAGAAAGAACTCAAAGTCATCCCTCTACTCGCCGGAGACAAATGCATGTCTGATGGCTTCCCCTGCCCTATTGGCCCTATTGTTTCACTAAGCCACACTAAGGCATAAGTGACGAGTCCTCTACCCTTCTCTCACATGTAAATTGTGTATTGAGTGAAAGGTTCATCACAAACTCAGAAGAATGCAACTGCTTGTCTCCTATCTACCTATGACCTGAAAGCCCCCTCTCCAGCCTCGAGTTGTCCTGCCTTTCAGCATTGAACCAATGGACATCTTACACATGTTAATTGATGCCTGTCTCCCTGAAATGCATAACACCAAACTGCACCCCTAACACTTTGGGCACATGTCGTCAGGACCTCCTGAGGCTGTGTCATGGGCCTGTCCTTAACCGTGGCAAAATAAACTTTCTAAATAGATTGAGAACTGCATGAGATGTTTTGGGTTCACACATGTGCTAGTTTGATGAAAAAGGGGAAGTTTCTGGAGCTTTCTGTGTTTCAGTTAGCTTATCTTTAAAATGAGGATTATATTAGTACTCACCTCATATGGTTAATATGAGGAAGAATGAATGAATGCCTGTGAAGCTTTCCTTACCGTGCTGTGCACTGAAGAATTTCCTTTTGTGTTTCTTCCAGTTCAGAGATTTTCTCTTCAGGTGTGCCTGCCCTTCTGTATCTTATTAATAGACTACAGTGGCTAGGACCCATCCTTTGGGTCTTATATGTTAATGTTTGTGGTTTTCATTTTAGAAAGTTAGAGTGTGTTTTTGGAGTCTTCTTTGCATTCTAATATTGAGTCTTTCTCTTTCTTTAAGGATTGTTTAAATTCATCTTTGTAACCACGTTAAACACTTTTTTACATCCGTATTTACATTGTTGTTTAAGCAGCTTAGGTCAGGTGCGTTATTTTCCCCAAGAGTCTGTAATGCTTCACGACAAACTCATCTTAAATATGTGTGTGGAGGAGGGAACATTTTTTCTATGAGGATCCCCCGAAGTATCACTGACATGAGACCATATTTTATGTTAACTTCTTAAACTGAAGTTTCTCACACAATGTAGAATTTGCATTCATTGCAACAAAAATTAAGCCCAAATTTTAGACTTTTATGTAATAATTCTCCAAACATAGTGTCCAGCAGAAACAAGCCACTTTGTTGTCTTCCTGGGCCAGTGGTTGATGATTTTTAGTCCTTAGAGTTGCAGCTTAATGCAAGAGTTTTAATTTCAATCCTCCACTTTTCTCAAGCCATGGACCTTATCTCATAAGTTTCTCTACAGTCACTAAAGCCAAATTCCTCAAAACTGCAGGTCAGGCAGCAGCTCCATCCCAGGCTGTAATAGCATCAGCACACGTGCTCACTGCTGTAGCCCTCAGCTCCTTCCTGGCTCCTGGCTGTGGCCATTGCCTGTCTCTCTTGTGTCCTCCATCATATATCTCAAGCATCTCTCTGTGTTTGGAAGAGGAGCTTTCCTGCTCATTGCTAGAACCATGACTTTGTCACCTATATTTTATTAAGCAAGATAATATAAATATTTACATTAATTTTAATATAATTTTTGTAATGTATTTTTATTAACTTCCTGAGTGAGACTGCCAATGTTGTCAGCCTATACACCTTTCTCTAATAGCACTTAATATGAATTTGATTGCTACATATCATGAGGGCCTCTTGCTAACTGAAGTTAATTTAAAGTTTTGTCAGAACAACTTCAGTATCATCAATACCTCTGTCACTAATATAGTTATAAGAATCATGTTTATCCAACTTCAAGTAGTCTCTACAAAAACAAGCAAATATTCTAAATGTAATTGAAAAACTCATTCTAATTTAGCAACTTTTGGTAGGTGACCATGTGTTGCTTGAACTGTATTTGTATTCTACAGACAGCACCAATTTTCAAATAAGTCTGTATATTTTGGATGGAGAATATGTGACAGATTGAATTATTGGCCTGGTTTTTTTTACCACACTGAATACACATCCTTTACATCTAACTTTGAAGGTTTTCCCACTAGTGGTGGAAAATTTTTCCAACTTCACAAGGCTTTCTTTGGCCAAATGGATGTTGATAGAAGTAGCACAAGAAGAAACTGAAATGTGTCTGAAATGTTCTGCCATTGCCATAAGAATAATTTTCCCACTAACTGACTGTTCCTACAGGTCCATAGAGGATGAAGACACAGAGAGCTTTCTAGACCATCCCTGTAGCTCAAAGTTGGCCACAGACAGACTCATGTCCAGACATATGGTCCAGAGCAGATAATTATCATTTTAAGACAAAGTTACGGATTGGTTCCTTAATCCAAATAATTGCATCAATAGTTAAAATCTATTCTTTCAAAATGCCTAAATAATTTTTGACAGTTAATTGAATGTATGTACCTAACATATATCATTGTTGATTTTTCAACAACAAAGAAGTTGACATTTTTGAGATTCTTTTTACTATTCAGTTAATATGAGATAGGACACTAAACCTAATATACCTTGAAATTGGACTACATAATATTTAATTTAAAAATATTTTAATATAAATTTTGAAATAGTTGAGTAGAAACTTATTCTGGCAATTGTAGCTGAAATAATTCAGATCTACCCTCTCATTAAAGACAATGAAAAATGTTGCATAAAATCACAGGTAAAACCTTATACAAAAAAAAAGAAAAAACTCATTAAAACTTGGGCAGGGCCATGAAGAGACACTTTTCAAAAGAAGACATACATGCAGCGAACAATCATATGAAAGAAAGCTCAACATCACTGATCATTAGAGAAATGCAAATCAAAACCACAGTGAGATAACATCTAACACCAACTAGAATGGCTGTTATTAAAAAGTCAAAAAATAGCAGATGTTGGCAAAGTTGTGGAGGAAAAGGAACATTTACACAATGTTAGGGAGAGTATAAATTAGTTCAGCGACTGTGGAAGACAGTGGGCAATTCCTCAAAGATCTAAAGACAGAAATACCATTTGACTCAGCAATCCCATTACTAGATATTTACCCAAAGGAATAGAAATCATTCTATTATAAATACACATGCACACTTACGTTTATTGCAGCATTATTTACAATAGCAAAGACATGGAATCAACCTAAATCCCAATCAATGATGGATTGGATAAAGAAAGTCTGGTACATATATACCATGAAATACTATGTGGTCATAAAAAAGAATGAAATCATATCCTTGGCAGGGACATGGATGGAACCAGAGGCCATTATGCTTAGCAAACTAACACAGGGACAGAAAAACAAATACCTCATGTTTTCACTTATAAGTAGAAGCTAAATGATGAGAACACATGGACACATAGAGGGGAATAACATACACTGGGGCCTTTTCAAAGGTAGATGGTATAGGGTGAGATGAGGGAAAGGATAAAGAAAAACAACTAATGAGTACTAGGCTGGATACGTGGCTGATGAAATAATCTGCACAACACACTTCCATGGCACAAGTTTACCTAAACTTTTATTTTAAGTTCTGGTCTACAAGTGCATGTAGCAAACCTGCACTTGTGTCCGGAACTTAAAATAAAATTAAAAATAAATAAATAAATTTTAAAAATGTTTATCAAATGTTTTTTTTAAAATTTCCAAAAGCTACCAAGCTAATGAAACATTATGAGACCAAAATCCTAGAAAGACAGGTCCCTGAGTTTTAAGACCAGATTCAAAGTGCTGTGATCCAAAGCCATTTACTAATCCAAAAGAAACAGATGAAATATATCAATAAATGGGTGTCCACATGGAGAAAAAAGAAAATCCATACCTTACATTGTATGCATAAATCACTTGCATACAGATTAAAAACCTAAATATGAGAGTCCAAAAGTTAAAATTAATGTGGAAGCATATCTTTATATATTCAGGGGTAGATAAACGACCAAAAGACTCAAGGAATTGCTTAACAAAAGAAGGAAGCCAAATGGTAAGTAAAAACAGGGGAAAGTGTATCATCTCATTACTAGTCCAATACATAAATGCATATTAGGCCACATTGAGACATGATTACATGGTCACTACATGGTCTAAAACTTAAAATCTGGCAGTAGTAATGCTCGGTAATGGTGATGGTATGGAGTAAAGGATTATCACATATATACCTACTGAAAACTCATTTTTTCCTTATCTAATAAGCTTAAGATACACAAACCTATGGTTCCAGAATTTCAATCTTGGGAATATGTCAGAGAGAAACAAATGTAGTTGTAGTTATGCATTGCTGCATAAAATTTATCTCCTAAGCTAGAAGCTTAAAAAATCACACAGTGATTATCTCACACAGTTTCTTATGGTGAAGGACTCTGGGAAAAATTTAGTTGTGTTGTTCTGTCTCAAGATTTGCCATGAGGTTACAGCCCAGCTTTCAGGCCAGGACTGCACCCATGTCAAGGGGTGAATGAAAAAATCTGCTTCAAAGCCTATTAATGTATTTATTGGGTTGAGTTGGGAAGGGCTTGGCTCCTCCAGTAGCTGTTGCCCAGAGGCCTCTGTTCTCTGCCACTTGGGACTCCCCATAGGTTTGCTTACAACAAGGCAGCTGCTTTCCCCAGAATAAGATATTTGACAGGGAAAGAAAGAGAAAAAGAGAGAAAGAGAGAAAAGTAAGAAAGAAAAGAAAGAAAGAAAGAAAGAAAGAAAGAAAGAAAGGAAGGAAGGAAGGAAGGAAGGAAGGAAGGAAGGAAGGAAGGAAGGAAGGAAGGAAGGAAGGAAAAGGAAGGAAGGAGGGAAGGAAGGAAGGAAGGAAGGAAGGAGAAAGAAAGAAAGAAAGAAAGAAAAAAAGAAAGAAAGAAAGAAAGAAGGAAAGAAAGAAAGAAAGAAGAAAGAGAAAAATAAAGGCAGAGAAACAGGCAGAGACAACAGAGAAGCAGAGCGGGTGAGCCAGTGAGTGCGCAAGCAAATGCTCAAAACGGAGCTGCAGAGTTTTATAGCCTAATCTTTGAAGTGCCGTCCCATCACTTGTATCACCTGCTCATACAGACCAACTTTGATATGATACATGGTGAGAGAAAACTACAGACTACACAAAGATGTGAAGACTGAGAGGCTGGGGTCTTTGGATACTAAGCAATGAGCCCCAGGCAACACACACATAGATGTTCCAAAAACACGTTGTTTACAATAGCCGCAAACGGAAAAAAGCCCAGATGTTCATCAATGCTCGGAAGGAAAAATAACCTTTGGTGTATTCATAAATTGGAATATTATATTGCTATAAGGAAAAATAAGTGACAGTCACAACATAGGGGTAACTCTTGCATATATAATGTAAAGTGAAAAGGATAAGACAGAAAAGAATAATTATACTGCCATGCTTTGGAAATACTGTGGGTTCAGTTCCAGGCCACTTCAATTAAGCAAATATTGCAACAAAATGAGTCAAACAAAATTTTAAATTTTCCAGTGCAGATAAAAGTTATGTTTACACTATACTGTTAAGTGTAAAATAATATCATATTTAATACATGCATGTACCATGATTAAACACTTCATTGCTGAAAATGCTAATGATCCCCCGAACCTTCAGCAAGTTGTAATCTTTTTGCTGGTGGAGAGTCTTCCCTCAATGTTGATGGCCACTGACTGGTCAGAGTGGTGATTGCTGAAGCTTGGAGTGGCTTTGACAAATTCTCCAAATAAAATAGTAATGAAGTTTGCTGTATCAATTAACTCTTCCTTTTATGAAAGATTACTCTGTAGGATGAAATGATATTTGATAGCATTTTAACCACAGTAGAACTTATTTCAAAGTTGGAAGCAGTCCTCTCAAACACTGCTGCGGCATTATTAACTAAGTTTACGTAATAGTCTAAATCCTTTTGTTGTCATTTTAACAACATTCACAGTATCTTCCCCAGGAGTAGATTTCCTCTCAAAAACCATTTTCTTTGCTGATTCATAAGAAGCAACTTCTCATCTGTTCAAGTTTATTATGAGATTGCAGCAATTCAGCAATATCTTCAGTTCCATTTCTAATTCTAGTTTTCTTGTTATTTCTACCACATATGCAAGTACTTCCTCCACTGAAGTCTTGAACTGCTCAAAGTCATTCATAAATGTTGAAGTCAACTTCTTCCAGACTCCTGTTAATGTTGATATTTTTACCTCATTTCATGAATCATAAATGTTCTTACTCACATCTAGAATAGTGAATCATCTCTAGGAGATTTTCAGCTTCCTTTGCTGAGATCCATCAGAGGAATCATTACGTCTGGCAGCTATTGCCTTACAAAATGTGTTTCTGAAATAATAAGAGTTAAAATTACCACTTGATCTCTGAACTGCAGAATGGATGTTGTGTTAGCAGACATGAAAACAACATTAACCTCCTTGTACATCTCCATCAGAGGTCTTGGGTGACCAGGAGCATTGTTAATGAGCAGTAATCTTTTGAAAATAATATTTTTTGTCTAAGGAGTAGGTCTCAACAGTGAACTTAAAATATTCATTAAGCCATCCAGTATACAGATGTGCTGTCATCAAGCTTTTTCTAGAGCACAGGCATAGTAGATTTAGCATAATTATTTAAGGTTCTAGGATTTTCAGAATGATAAATGAACACTGATTTCAATGTAAAGTCACCAGCTGCATTAGTCCCTAACAAGAAAGTTAGCATCTCCTTCCAAGTTTTAAAGTCAAGCATTGACTTCTCCTTAACCGTGGATGTTCTATTTGGCATCTTCTTTCAACAGAAGGCTGTTTTATTTACACCAAAGTCTGTTGTTCAGTATAGCCACCTTCATTGATGATCTTAGCTAGATTTGCCGGGTAACTTGCTGCTGCTTCTACATCGGCACTTGCGATTTCGCATTACACTTTTGTGTTATGGAGATGACTTCTTTCCTTAAAACTCATAATCAACCTCTGCTAGCTTCAAACGTTTCTTCTACAGCTTCGTTACTTCTCTCAGACTTCACAGAATTGAAGACAGTGAGGGCCTCGCTCTAGATTAGACTTTGGCTTACTAGAATGTTGTGGCTGATTTGATCTTTGATCTAAACCACTAAAACTTTCTCCATATCAGCAATAAGGCTACTTCACTTTCTTATCATTCATGTGTTCGATGGAGTAGCACTTTTAATTTCCTTCAAGAACTCTCCTTTGTTAGGTTTCCTTGACTACTTGGCTAACCGACACAAGTCAGCCTATCTCAGCTTTTGATATGCCTTCCTCACTAGGCATACTCATTTCTAGCTTTTGATTTAATGTGAGGAACATTCAACTCTTCCTTTCACTTGAACACTTAGAGGCCATGGGCAGGTTATTAGTTGACCTAATTTCAATATTATTCTTCAGGCATTGTCTCAGGGAATAGGAAGATCTGAGGAGAAGGAGAGATGGGGGAACAGCTGGTAGGTAGAGCAGTCAGAACTCACACAATATATATAATTTTGTCATAATTAACACTATTATATACGCTTTGGAGAGAAAATAAGTAAAGTTAGAAGTTAATTATAACAAAATTCAAGTTATAGGTTATATCTAGTAGGGTGGAGGAGAATGTGTTTGGACAAGAAACAGGAGGGTTTCTGGAGTACTGGAAATGCCTTTTCTGAACCTAGATGACTCCTCCATTAAATGTTTCCTGTATAACTACCAACTATACTCTGTATTTATATTTTTGGATTTTTCTTTATGTACTTATAATCATGTTGAAACATTCAAAGGTTATACAAAGTTTAATTAGCTTAAGTGAAAAATACACCCTATTATGCATTACCACATTCTTAAATCTGACTTAATAATTGCTTGGAAATAAGCTTCTTTAATATTAGAACATAAATGTTAAGATTCCCAGTGAAACAAAAATGTCTCATTGTCAAAGTTGATGACCACTGCCCCTGTTCTATGGCAATGTTCCTTAGTTCAAAGGCAATGTCAAATATTTCTTAAATGTTGCACAATGGTCTCAGGGCTTCCATACACAATATGGATATTCAGAAAATGTTGCAATAGGAAAAGGGAGCAGGAGAAGAAAGAGTAGAGAGAGTGGAGGATACAAGAGAGGGATCTGAGATCAAGACTTTTTGTATGCCGACAAATAGATTTAAGTATCATCTTGCTAGTTTAACCAGTGTTGGTTATCCAGAAATATAATCAAGCGCTTCCAAAAATACACGGGAAAATGCTTGGCAAATTATGTTTCCGTACAAATATTATTAGTCGTTGGTCCAATATTTTTAGTAATGTATTTTGAATGAACAAATACCAAGTCATTTGAAATAATTTTTGTAATAATTTCTAAAAAAAGACTATCATTTAAACATTACATTTTCCAGTACATTATACATTTTCCAATACCACATAATTTTATAGATAATGTATGAACATTTGAAAAAGAGGAAATCAACATTGCCATCAACTGATGCTGAGTTCAAAGGAGATTGCTGTATTTCATCAGACCCAAAATCTAGGTCAGTGATTTATCAGATCCACTCTCCTGCATTGCTCTCCCCAGTTGACATCCCCAACACTGATGGTCATTGTGCAGGCCGAAATCTGAGCATTAACACAGCACCAAGTCGGGGCCACCAGGCTTTCAGAAAGAAGCAGCATGATCACCTGAAACCTTGGAATGGCTTTGTTTTGAAACAACACAATACAATTTCAGTAGTGTTTGGAACAGCCTCATGCATACCGATCTGAAATAAACACCTAGCTACTAAGATATTGAAAGTTATGATCTGAAATGTCATAGGGGGCATTACCGACACATCATCTGGGGACTCCTGATCACTGAAGCCTCCTCCCTTCCAACACCATCTTTGGAAGGGATGAGCTTCTTTATAGTATTCATTATTTGTGGGTAAATACACAAAACTTTTGTACAGCATTAAATGCAGTCAATTATATGTAGCACAAAATGCAACTCATACAAGCGTTCCTTCTGAGACAATGTATATTATTATATACATTGAATATAAATTTTAAGTAATAGTTCTAAGAAGGCAATAGGTAAAACAAAGTAAGTCACTTTCAGTAGCCCTCTCTGTGGCCCTTTGACCTGTTTCCCATGCAAATTCTTTTGAAGTAAAGGAACATTCTGTAACACCAATGCTTGCATTGGTTTTGGCAATTTATATGCAGGCATGCCTGTCCTCTACTGCTTTTGAAGCTTGTTTTTGCATCAGGTTTTTTTTTTTTTTCTCTTCAGTCCTAAATTGAGCATAAATGAAAAATATATCTAGTGTAAATGCAACAGAAAATATACTGCTCTTCACACCCTCCTAAGTCCTAAGTTTCCAGCTTGCTGAAAAATATCAATATATACCTCATTTGCAGCTCTCTCTGCCCTGGCTCCACAAGCCATACTGTGCATCCCTCTCTCTTCCAAGTAGCTACTGTAAAATCTCAAAGTGCATCATCAGCCTGATAATGGAAAAATGTAGACATATATTTTGAAAGAGATTTTTATTTCATCATTCACATTCCCCACTGTGCACAGTTTTCGCTTGTAATTTCTACTTCCTGCTTAAAAAGGACTTTCTCTGAGGTAGGGTAATGGTTGTTATCCATCTCCGGATAGGCAGATCCATGGGGAGATTCTTGGCAAATCATTCTGATTCAGGGTATGAATGATCCACTTCAGAGCGTTAGAAGAATAACACTTGAGTAATTGAAACCTGACTTTTTAAAATCTAGATCTCGCTGCAAGTAGGCATAACAAAGAACTGTGTTCCTTGTGAAAATTTTGATTTATATAAAAATCATGCCATTGTTAAAATTGAGATGGAGCAGTGTTATCATTCATCTCGTGAGATTTAAATATAGCAAATGTCATCATTACCTTTTTTTGGAATTACGACCTATAAGGACACATCACATAGTTATTGCATTGTTTCTGTCTAACTGTGACATATTGTGGAAATTAAAATTAAAACAGGGTGAACTAGTGAAGTCCTAAAAGACTATTGATAGTTCAGCTTCCATAGAATCTGCACATTTAGCTTCCAGAAAATAGAAGGATGCTCCTCTACTACATTTTCTCTTCTTTACTTTGCTTAGCTTTCCAGGAAGTTTAAGGTTCAAACTGGATGGAAAGGTAGACAAAGATACATGTGAAAGTAGCAGATAGAGTGATACAGTTGAGTGAGATGGAGCAGACGTCAGCAGCTGCACAGATATTTGAGGATAAGTCTAGAGCTCTTCCACCACTCCTTTTCCAAAACAAGATACTGAAAACAGAAACACTTTGCAGCTGTGCTCATGATGCTCAGACAGACTATCCAGGAATATCTTGAATATTGTGGCAGCGCTGGTGGGAGGATCCCACAGCAGGGGCCTCACACAGACAAACAACGTGACTTGAAATTGGGGTCTGCAGGTCACAGGCACCCCATAGCCACCCTCACAGTATCTTAGCTTCTTGGACAATACCTCAATCAGTTATTGAATTTTCCTGAAGTAAGAGGCTTCTCTGATGTAAATTCCAGAGCCCGCAGAGGTCAGTCAGGAAGGTTGGAGATTGAGGGCGTTTTAGAGCAGGGCAGGGTGGAGCACACACTGGTAAGACCACACAATATCTCAGAGAGAAGCAGAACCGGACGCTAGCTAAAGGTGGTAAGGCAGGTTTCATTCAGTGTGGCTGCAGCAGGGGAAAGACACCAGTGTGACCTAAGCATTACTCACAAAACAAAACCGCAGGCCATGCGACCTGGCAGTGTGCCAAAAGAAAAAAACAGGAGGACATTAAGGGGTGAGGCTGGGCCAGCTGTGTCAGTTAGCTGGCCGTAGGGAAGTCAGGCCCCCACCACCAGCAGAGACAGGGAGACCCTGGCTGTCGCCTTCCCAGAAGAAAGACATTCCTGGCTTGCGGAAGACACACGGATGTCTCAACACGACAGAGAAAGAATGTGCAATTCAAGTTTTCTAAGTACATGTTCCGAGGAGAGAAGGGCAGGAGCCTACCATCAAACTCTGGCTGGGACGAATAGTAACTTCTTTTGGCATCGGTGAGTTTCTAACGTAAAAGGAGGTGGAGGGTCCCGACGACAGGGCCTTAGGCTGCTAGATTAAGCGATGTGAGGCTGGTCAGGTCTGTCGGTGCTGGATTGGATGGAGTCTTCTTGTTGAGTTTTCACAATTCCCAAACGCAAGGCTGAGGTCCGACTGAGGAACCGCTTTTAGATTTAGACAACAAGAAATCCAGAGGTGCCAGCTCTCTGGGATGCCAAGGCACACGCTAAAAAGGTTGGCACCTAAACAAAAGGAAGATAGATCTGATTCGAGGGAGCTGCGTAGGTGCCCCACTCAGACTGCACTGGAGTCAGTGAGCTTCTGTTCTGAGCCCCCACCCCTCAGAACGCGGGAGACCTAAAAATCACTTCCCGAAGGCCTCCAGGAGGGGCTGGGCAGCGGGAGAGACTGCAGAATCGCCGGACAGGCCTCAGTCTCTCTGCAGCAGCGAGCTGCCTCTAGCCTTCACCTGCTGGGCTGGCTGCGGGGACTCAGCATCTGACCGCTGCACGCAGCGCCCACGGGCATCCCTGGCAGGTCCCTCCTGTTGCCCCCTGTCCTGATGGATGCCAACTTCTGGAATTTCCTGTTTTCCTCTACTTCTCATTAAGGTTGCTTTGGTTTGGGATGTCAGTATGTAATACTTTTTTTTTTTTTTTAACCCCTGTACCCTTGTTTTTTTTTTTTTTTTTTTTTTTTTTTTTTTCTTTTGAGACGGAGTCTGACTGTGTGGCCCAGACTAGAATGCAATGACGCCATCTCAGCTCACTGCACCCTCCGCCTCCCAGGTTCAAGAGATTCTTCTGCCTCAGCCTCATGAGTAGCTGGGACTACAGGCATGCACCACCGTGCCTTGCTAATTTTTGTATTTTTAGTAGAGACAGGTTTCACTATTTTGGCCAGGCTGGTCTTGAACTCCTGACCTCTTGCTCCACCTGCCTCAGCCTCCCAAAGTACTGGGATTACAGGCGTGAGACACCACACCCAGGCCTGATTTTTTTATTTTTTATTTATTTATTTATTTTTATTATACTTTAAGTTCTAGGGTACATGTGCACAACATGCAGGTTTGTTGCATTTGTATACATGTGCCATGTTGGTGTGCTTCACCCATTAGCTCGTCATTTACATTAGGTATATCTCCTAACGCCATCCCTCCCCTCATCCCCTCTCCACAATAGGACCCGGTGTGTGATGATCCCCTTCCTGTGGCCAAGTGATCTCATTGTTCAATTCCCACCTATGAGTGAGAACATGAGGTATTTGGTTTTCTGTTCTTGCAATAGTTTGCTGAGAATGATGGTTTCCAGCTGCATCCATGTCCCTACAAAGGACACAAACTCATCCTTTTTTATGGCTGCATAGTATTCCATGGTGTATATGTGCCACATTTTCTCAATCCAGTCTGTCACTGATGGACATTTGGGTTGATTCCAAGTCTTTGCTATTGTGAAGAGTGCTACAATAAACATACGTGTGCATGTGTCTTTATAGCAGCATAACTTATAATCCTATGGATATATCCCAAGTAATGGGATGGCTGGGTCAAATGATATTTCTAGTTCTAGATCCTTGAGGGATCGCCACACTGTTGTCCACAATGGTTGAACTAGTTTAAAGTCCCACCAACAGTGTAAAACTGTTCCTATTTCTCCACATCCTCTCCAGCACCTGTTGTTTCCTGATATTTTAATGATTGCCATTCTAACTGGTGTGAGATGATATCTCATTGTGGTTTTGATTTGCATTTCTCTGATGGTGAGTGATGAGGATTTTTTCATGTGTCTGATGGCTGTATGAATGTCTTCCTTTGAGAAGTGTCTGTTCATATCCTTTGCCCACTTTTTGATGGGGTTGTTTGTGTTTTTCTTGTAACTTTGATTGAGTTCTTTATAGGTTCTGGATATTAGCCCTTTGTCAGAGGAGTAGATTGCAACAATGTTCTCCCATTCTGTAGGTTGCCTGTTCACTCTGATGGTAGTTTCATTTGCTGTGGAGAAACTATTTAGTTTAATTAGATCCCGTTTGTCAATTTTGGCTCTTGTTGTCTTTGCTTTTGGTGTTTTAGACATGAAGTCCTTGCCCATGCCTATGTCCTGAATGGTATTACCTAGGTTTTCTTCTAGGGTTTTTATGGTTTTAGGTCTAACATTTAAGTCTCTAATCCATCTTGAATTAATTTTCGTATAAGGAGTAAGGAAAGGATCCAGTTTCAGCTTTCTACTTATGGCTAGCCAATTTTCCCAGCACCATTTATTAAATAGGGAATCCTTTCCCCATTTCTTGTTTCTCTCAGGTTTGTCAAAGATCAGATGGCAGTAGATGTGTGGTATTATTTCTGAGGACTCTGTTCTGTTCCATTGGTCTATATCTCTGTTTTGGTACCAGTACCATGCTGTTTTGGTTACTGTAGCCTTGTAGTATAGTTTGAAGTCAGGAAGTGTGATGCCTCCAGCTTTGTTCTTTTGGCTCAGGATTGTCTTGGCAATGCGGGCTCTTTTTTGGTTCCATATGAACTTTAAAGCAGTTTTTTCCAATTCTGTGAAGAAACTCATTGGTAGCTTGATGGGGATGGCATTGAATCTATAAATAACCTTGGGCAGTATGGCCATTTTCGCGATATTGATTCTTCCTATCCATGAGCATGGTATGTTCTTCCATCTGTTTGTGTCCTCTTTTATTTCACTGAGCAGTGGTTTGTAGTTCTCTTTGAAGAGGTCCTTTACATCCCTTGTAAGTTGGATTCCTAGGTATTTTATTCTTTTTGAAGCAATTGTGAATGGAAGTTCATTCATGATTTGGCTCACTGTTTGTCTGTTACTGGTGTATAAGAATGCTTGTGACTTTTGCACATTGATTTTGTATCCTGAGACTTTGCTTAAGTTTCTTATCAACTTAAGGAGATTTTGGGCTGAGACAATGGGGTTTTCTAAATATACAATCATGTCATCTGCAAACAGGGACAATTTGACTTCTTCTTTTCCTAACTGAATACCCTTTATTAGTTTCTCTTGCCTGATTGCCCTAGCCAGAACTTCCAACACTATGTTGAATAGGAGTGATGAGAGAGGGCATCCCTGTCTTGTGCCAGTTTTCAAAGGGAATGCTTCCAGTTTTTGCCTATTCAGTATGATATTGACTGTGGGTTTGTCATAAATAGCTCTTATTCTTTTAAGATACATTCCATCAATACCGAATATTTTGAGAGTTTTTAGCATGAAGGGCTGTTGAATTTTGTCACAGGCCTTTTCTGCATCTATTGAGATAATCATGTGGTTTTTGTCTTTGGTCCTATTTATATGCTGGATTACATTTATTGACTTGCGTATGTCGAACCTTGCCTCTCAGGGATGAAGCCCACTTGATCATGGTGGATAAGTTTTTGATGTGCTGCTGGATTCGGTTTGCCAGTATTTTATTGAGGATTTTTGCATCGATGTTCATCAGGGATATTGGTCTAAAATTCTCTTTTTTTGTTGTATCTCTGTCAGGCTTTGGTATCAGGATGATTTTGGCCTTGTAAAATCAGTTAAGGAGGATTCCCTCTTTTTCTATTGATTGGGATAGTTTCAGAAGGAATGGTACCAACTCCTCCTTGTACCTCTGGTAGAATTCGGCTGTGAATCCATCTGGTCCTGGACTTTTTTGGTTGGTAGGCTATTAATTATTGCCTCAATTTCAGAGCCTGCTATTGGTCTATTCAGGGATTCAACTTCTTCCTGATTTAGACTTGAGAGAGTGTAAGTGTCCAGGAAATTATCCATTTCTTCTAGGTTTTCTAGTTTATTTGCGTAGAGGTGTTTATAGTATTCTCTGATGGTAGTTTGTATCTCTGTGGAGTTGGTAGTGATATCCCCTTTATCATTTTTTATTGCGTCTATTTGATTCTTCTCTCTTTTCTTGTTTATTAGTCTTGCTAGCAGTCTATCAATTTTGTTGATCTTTTCAAAAAACCAACTCCTGGATTCGTTGATTTTTTTGGAGGGTTTTTTCTGTCCCTATCTCCTTCAGTTCTGCTCTGATCTTAGTTATTTCTTGCTCTCTGCTAGCTTTTGAATATGTTTGCTCTTGCTTCTCTAGTTCTTTTAATTGTCATGTTAGGGTGTCAATTTTAGATCTTTCCTGCTTTCATTTGTAGGCATTTAGTGCTATAATTTTCCCTCTACACACTGCTTTAAATGTGTACCAGAGATTCTGGTGTATTGTATCTTTGTTCTCATTGGTTTCAAAGAACATCTTTATTTCTGTCTTCATTTTGTTATGTACCCAGTAGTCATTCAGGAGCTGGTTGTTCAGTTTCCATGTAGTTGAGTGGTTTTGATTGAGTTTCTTAGTCCTGAGTTCTAGTTTGATTGCACTGTGGTCTGAGAGACAGTTTACTCTAATTTCTGATTTTTTACATTTGCTGAGGAGTGTTTTACTTCCAACTATGTGGTCAATTTTGGAATAATTGCAATGTGGTGCTGAGAAGAATATATATTCTGTTGATTTGGGGTGGAGAGTTCTGTAGATGTCTATTAGGTCCCCTTGGTGCAGAGTTCAGTTCAATTCCTAGATATCCTTGTTGACTTTCTGTCTTGTTGATCTGTTGGGGTGTTAAAGTCTCCCATTATTATTGTATGGGAGTCTAAGTCTCTTTGTAAGTCTCTAAGGACTTGTTTTATGAATCTGAGTGCTCCTGTATTGGGTGCATATTATATTTAGGATAGTTAGTTCTTTCTGATGAATTGATCCCTTTACCATTATGTAATGACTTTCTTTGTCTCTTTTGATCTTTGATGGTTTAAAGTCTGTTTTATCAGAGACTAGGATTGCAACCCCTGCTTTTTTTTTTTTTTTTTCCATTTGCTTGATAGATCTTCCTTTATCCCTTTATTTTGAGCCTATGTGTGTCTCTGCATGTGAGATGGGTCTCCTGAACACAGCAAACTGATGGGTCTTGACTCTTTATCCAATTTGCCAGTCTGTGTCTTTTAATTGAATCATTTAGTCCATTTACATTTAAGGTTAATATTGTTATGTGTGAACTTGATCCTGTCATTATGATATTAACTGGTTATTTTGCTTGCTAGTTGACACAGTTTCTTCCTAGCATCGATGGACTTTACATTTTGACATGATTATGCAATGGCTGGTACCTGTTGCTCCTTTCCATGTTTAGTGCTTCCTTAAGGATCTCTTGTAGTACAGGCCTGGTGGTGACAAAATCTCTAAGTATTTGCTTGTCTGTAAAGGATTTTGTTTCTCCTTCTCTTATGAAACTTAGTTTGACTGGATATGAAATTCTGGATTGAAAATTCTTTTCTTTAAGAATGTTGAATACTGGCCCACACTCTCTTCTGGCTTGGAGAGTTTTTGCTGAGAGATCTGCTGTTAGTCTCTTGGGCTTCCCTTTGTGTGTAACCCGACCTTTGTCTCTGGCTGCCTTGAACATTTTTTCCTTCATTTCATCTTTGGTGAATCTGACAGTTATGTGCCTTGGAGTTGCTCTTCTCAAGGAGTATTTTTGTGCCGTTCTTTGTATTTCCTGAATTTGAATGTTGGCCTGACTTACTAGGTTTGGGAAGTTCTCCTGGATGATATCCTGCAGAGTGTTTTCCAACTTGGTTCCATTTTCCCCATCACTTTCAGGCACACCAATCAGACGTAGATTTGGTCTTTTCACATGATCCCATACTTCTTGGAGGCTTTGTTCATTTCTTTTACTCTTTTTTCTCCACACTTCTCTTCTCACTTCATTTCATTCATTTGATCTTCAATCGCTGATACTCTTTCTTCCAGTTGATCAAGTCGGTTACTGAAGTTTGTGCATTTGTCACGTATTTCTCATGTTATGGTTTTCATCTCTATCAGTTCTTTTAATGTCTTCTCTGCATTGATTATTCTAGTTATCCATTCATCCATTCTTTTTTCAAGGTTTTTAGTTTTTTTCCGCTGGTTACGTAGTTCCTCCTTTAGCTCTGAGATGTTTGATCGACTGAAGCCTTCTTCTCTGAATTTGTCAAAGTCATTCTCCACCCAACTTTGTTCCGTTGCTGGTGATGAGCTGTGTTCCTTTGGAGAGGGAGATGTGCTCTGATTTTTTGAATTTCCAGCTTTTCTGCACTGCTTTTTCCCCATGTTTGTGGTTTTATCTGCCTTTGGTCTTTGATGATGGTGACGTACTGATGGGGTTTTGGTGTGGGTGTCCTTTCTGTTTGTTAGTTTTCCTTCTAACAGTCAGGACCCTCAGCTGTAGGTCTGTTGGAGTTTGCTTGAGGTCCACTCCAGACCCTCTTTGCTTGGGTATCAGCAGCGGAAGCTGCAGAAGATAGAATATTGCTGAACAATGAGTGTTGCTGTCTGATTCTTGCTCTGGAAGCTTCGTCTCAGGGGTGTACCCCACTGTGTGAGGTGTGAGGTGTCAGTCTGCACCTAGTGGGTGATGTCTCCCAGTTAGGCTACTCAGGGGTCAGGGACCCACTTGAGCAGGCAGTCTGTCCATTGTCAGATCTCAACCTCCATGCTGGGAGATCCACTGCTCTCTTCAAAGCTGTCAGACAGGGGCTTTTACCTCTGCCGAGGTTTCTGCTTCTTTTTTTTCAGCTATGCCCTGTCCTCAGAGGAGGATTCTATAGAGACAGGCTGGCCTCCTTGAGCTGTGGTGGACTCCATCCAATTCAAGCTTCCTGGCTGCTTTGTTTACCTACTTAAGCCTCAAAAATGGCGGGTACCCCTCCCCCAGCCTCACTGCTGCCTTGCAGTTAGATCTCAGACTGATGTACTAGCAATGAGGGAGGCTCCATGGGCGTGGGACCCTCTGGGCCAGGTGTGAGATATACTCTCCTGGTGTGCCATTTTCTAAGACCCTTGGTAAAGCGCAGTATTAGGGTTGGAGTTACCTGATATTCCACGTGTTGTGTGTCTCAATTTCCTTTGTATAGGAAAAGGAATTCCCTTCCCCCTTGCGCTTCCCAGGTGAGGTGATGCCTCACCCTGCTTCAGCTCTCACTGGTCCCGCTGCACCTGCGGACCAGCACCAACTGTCTGACAGACCCCAGTGAGATGAACCTGGTACCTCAGTTGAAAATGCAGAAATCACCCATCTTCTGTGTCACTCAAACTGGGAGCTGGAGGCTGGAGCTGTTTCTATTCGGCCATCGTCGGGCCTGATTTTTATGTTTTGCACTCACCAGTGGTTATTATAACAGGTGCCTCCCTCTGTCCTTGAGCAGCTGACTTTAAATTGGTGTTGTTCCTCAGAATTTTAGCAACTTTGCCCAAAGCATGTCATACTGGGAGGGTAGGTGAAGTCATCTGGTGTCTTTTGGTATTGCAGTCTTTCGATGGAGTTTGTTGCAGTCTCCAATATAGGATTCCTTTTCTCCTGTGAATCATTAAACCCTGTCCCTGTGTGAACTATTAATCAGCTGTCACCTGCTTAGCTCTGGAGCTCCTGAGGATGAGGCAATTGATTCCTTAAAGGGAAGTGACCACTTTTCACAGGTAAGATCATTGAAATATATGTTCTTTATTGAACTTAGCCTGTGTAAATAAAAATTTTCCTTCAAAAATAGTGAGTAATTCATCTGAAATAGATTACCTAAGAAAAATACTGATAAGTTTAATTCATTTTATGATTTTTAGATGTCGTGTTAAACTTTATGAAAATTGCAAATAAATGTTCATTAATGAAAATGCTAGCCATGTAAAATAATTTGTAAAAGGACTGGCCAGTGACAGTAATATTTTTTAAAGTCATCCTGTTTATTGTGAAAATGTGTCCATAGGCTTACAGATGAGCACAGCATGTAATCTAGCAATTCAATTTCTATAAATATATCATAAAAGAGTGAAGTGAGATGACAGCAAAGATTAATATACAAGTTCCTCATTATTTATATTACTGAAAACTTGGAGATAACATTAATATCCAAAGAAACAAAATAGTGATTATTTTCATAAGCTGCAAAAAATTAAAAAAAAAAAACCCAAAACAAACAAAAAAACAAGAGCACTATTTTATCCTCCTAAAACTTGCAGAATAGTGAAAAGGAAGGTATTAGATCAAGGATTCTTTAGAAGCCTGTAGTAATAGGTGACCTAATAAATTGTGGAAGTCAGGAAATACTTTTCCATGGAAGTAGTGCTTCAGATGAGGCCTGATGGATGAGGAAAGTTATCTGGTGACAGGAGCAGGAAGGATCAGAAGAGACCAGAAGATCTGAAAGTTTGGGAAGAAGAGAAAATGTCACCCAACAACCAGTGGAGGTAATTTATTGAGAACAGTTTGGTTTTCTTACATTAACATGGAAAAAAAACAGACAAAACAAAAATAGAACAAAACCAGAGGAAACAAATTATAACTGTTATTTTTTTCCTTTCATGTTTTGTTTTCTGAAATGTGATAATATGGCCGGGCGCGGTGGCTCAAGCCTGTAATCCCAGCACTTTTGGGAGGCCGAGATGGACGGATCACGAGGTCAGGAGATCGAGACCATCCTGGCTAATACGGTGAAACCCCGTCTCTACTAAAAACTACAAAAAACTAGCAGGGCGTGATGGTGGGCGCCTGTAGTCCCAGCTACTTGAGGACTTGAGGCAGGAGAATGGCGTAAACCCGGGGGGCGGAGCTTGCAGTGGGCCAATATCCGGCCACTGCACTCCAGCCTGGGCGACAGAGCGAGACTCCGTCTCAAAAAAAAAAAAAA
>NC_045440.1:50574554-50721419 GCF_002776525.5 Piliocolobus tephrosceles
AAAAAAAAAAAAAAAAAAAAAAAAAAAAAAAAAAAAAAAAAAAAATGTGGTAATATATAAACATAACACAAAATTTATTGTCTTAACCCCTTTTAGTGTATGAATTAGTGGGTTGAAATACATTCACATTGTTGTACAATCATCATCACTATCCATCTCCAGAGTTTTTTTCATCTTCTAAAACTGAAACTCTGTCACCATTAAACACTGACTTCCCATTCCCTGCTCCTCCCAGCCCCAGCAAACACCGTTTTACTTTCTCTCCCTGAATCTTACTATTGTGTTTGCTGTATAAATGGAATCAAGTAAGTATTTGTTCGTGACTCTCTTATTTCAGGTAGTATAATGTCTTCAAGGTCATCCATGTTGTAGCAGGTGACAGAATTTTCTTCCTTTTTGAGACTTTATGATACTGTATTCTAAAGAGATTTTTAAAAATATATCACATTTTGTTTATCCATTCATTCATCAATAAATATTTGAATTGCTTCCATCTTTTGGCTTTTATGAATAAATGCTGCAATGGTCACAAGTAAGCAAATATATTTTTGAGTCCCTCCATTCAATTCTTTTCAGCATGTACCCAGAAGTGGGATTTCCGGATCATATGGTAATTATATTTTTAATTTTTAGAATAACTGTTATAATGTTTCCCATAGCAGCTACAACATCTTACATTCCCACTAACAATGCAGAAGGATTCCAATTTTTTCACATCTCACCAAAATTTGTTATTCTTTGTTTTGTTTCTTTTTTATAATAAACATCCTAATGAGTGTGAAATAGTGTCTTATTGTAGTTTTGGTTTTTATTTCCTTAATGATTAGTGATGTTGAAGATCTTTTATTTGCTATTATTCACCTTGTTTGTCTTTCATCCCTGACATGTAGTTTTATCTCCCTTTTGGAGGTTGGATGTAGGCACTTCTGTGTCTAAAGATAGGGGCAAATAGCTTTCCACAGGCATGCCTACTGCCTTGTGGTGCCAACATGGATGATTCACATGGAAGTCTCACTTGCTTTCCAGGAGGGAGGTGAGGTGAGGTCATGGAATGAACTAAGTTCCCTGCATCCAGCCATCATTCCATTCCAGTGGCAATGGGGAATGGATTTTGGTGGATAGCCAATACTGTCCACAGAAATAAACCTCTCCTGCCACCAGACAATAGTTCAGCGCCTTTCTCCCACACTAAAGTCAACTCATGACCACAAAAATGGTAACTGCAATCTGATTCAGGTACACTACCCGGCTGAAGTCCTGGATTCCTAGCTGATGCCCCAGTACTCCAAGGTTTCTCATGATCCAGTGAACTATAAATGATAAAGCAAGTTATCTGGACCCACAAAGGCAAAACACAATGATGAATCATCAAAACCAAGGAGAAACTCACTTGGAAAAGGAAAGAATAGAAAACATACAGGAATGATTAGTCTAAAACCATCATTATCATCTGCAGGGTAGGAATAGCAAGTACCACTTACCCCCAGCAGTGGAAGATGTTGGCTGCCCTGAAGGAAAATTAGATAAACAGATAAGGCAAGCTTAGGGATATATTTCTGGACTTTCTATTCTGCTCCTTGATATACATATCTTTATTTACTCAAATACCATACTATCTTGATTTTCTAATTTTATTGTAATTTTTTTTTTTTTTTTCAAAATCAGTTAGCTTAAGTGCTCTTCCATTGTTATTTGTCAAAATTGTTTGGGCTAGTCTACATCCTTTGAATTTGCATATAAATTTTAGGATTAGCATGTCCATTTCTACAAAAATCTTTCTGAGATATTTATAGAGATTGTGTTAAATCTGCAAGTCAATTTGGAAACTTGTCTCTTACTGAGTCTTCCAGTTTATGAATGTCACACGTCCTTCTATTTATTTAGATCTTCTTTAATTTCTCTGAGGAATATTTTGTAATTTCTAGTCTTCTGTTACTATATTTCTTTTTAAAAATGTAATCCTATGTATTTTATTCTTGTTTATGCTTTTGTGAATAAAATTGTTTTTTACAATTCATTTTCTGATTATTCACTGAAAATACAATTAATTTTGTATATTGATTTTACATTGTGTAACTTTGCTAAATTTATTTATTAGTATGTTTATGTTTCATAGTAATAAACTAGTAAATTGTTTCAGATTTCCTATATATCAAAACACATTTTCTAAAAATCAAGATAGTTCTATCCTTTCCTTTCCAAACTATTTACCTTTACTTTTATTTCTGTGCCTTATTGCTCCAGTCAGAATCTCCATTTAAATATTACATAAAAAGAGAAAGACCGAGTATTGTTGCCTAATTTTCAATATTAGGTGGGAAAGAATTGCATCACCTTTAATTATTATTAGCCATAGTTCTTTGTAAATACTATTTATCTACTTGAAGACATTGTCTTGTGTTTCATTTTGGTGTGAGTTTTAATGATGTATCAGTGCTGAGTTTTTAAATAATTTTTCTGTGACTATTGAGATCATCATTCTATCTTTATTTTTTATTCTGTCAATATGGTGTATTACATTAAATGATCTTTGGATTTTATGTCAGTTTTGCATTTCTGTAATAAATCTCACTTGGTGATGTTATATAACACTTTACTAGGTTTCAAAATTTGATTTGTTAATCATTGGATAGAATTTTTGCATTAATGTTCATGAAGAATAGTGACTGTAGTTTTCCATTCTTGTGACAGCTATGTGTGGCTTTACTATCAGGATAATATTGGCATTATGGAATGAGCTGAGAAATGTTCTTTCTCCGTTTTCTGGAAGACTATGTTGAATACCAGTATTAATTTCTTCTTAACATCTTTTATTGAATTTACAATGAGCCCATATGAACCTGGGTTTCCCTTTCAGAGAAAATTTAAAAAAAAAAAAATTTTTTTAACTGTAATAGTGTCTTATTTTGTCACTCAGGCTACAGTGCAGTGGCTCATAGTAATCTAGAACTCCTGGGCTCAAGAGATTCCCTGCCTCAGCCTCCTGAGTAGCTGGAACCATAGGCGCACAGCACCAAGCCAGCTTCTGAGAAGATTTTCAATTACTAATTCAATTTCTGTTATAGGTCTATTCATATTTTCTATTTATTTTTAATTCAGTTTCAGTAAATTAATTTTCTCTTCCAATCAATATTGCCAGTTCTTAAGTTTAAGTTGCCTAATTTTTTTGGCAAAAAATTTCATGATTCTATTACTCTTTAATTTCTCTAAAATGAAAATTTATGAATTGCCATCTTCCTAGGTTTCAGTAGTTTATGTCTCCTCCATTGTTTCTTGGTCAGTATTGTTAATGATTTATGAATTTTTTTGATAATTAAAAAAAACAGCTTTTGTTTCCGTGTTTCTGTTTCAATTTCATCACTTTACACTGTGATCATTTTATTTGCTTCCTTCTGCTTGCCTTGGGTTTAATGTATTCCTTTTATTTTAGTTTCTTAACAAGGAAGTTGTTTCATATTTTTGACATGAAAAACTTTTGCTTTCGTAATGTAAGTGAATGAATTAATGAAATTTTCTCTAATGACCACTTTCATTGCTGTCCAAAAATTTATATCTTGTGTTTATTGTGTATATTAATAATATGGTCTAATTTTGCAACATTTGAATATTTGCTAAACATATTTGTTATTGCTTTCTAATTTAATCTCCTTTTTCAAAGAATAGACTTTTTTTTTCTTTTAGCGCTTTGAATGTCATTCTACTGTGTTCTTTTTCTGATAAGCAGTTGAATGTTAATTACATTACTGTTCTTCTGTACACAATAAGGTGTTTTTCTTTCCCTGCTTTTAAGTTTCTGTTTTTATTTCACTTTAAATCATTTGATTATGATGTATCTAAAGGTGAATTTCTTAATGTCACCCACTTGGAATTTATTAAGCCTCACTTATTTGCATTTATAGAGTCATTTTTTCATAAAATTTGGAAAATTTTTATCCTTTTTTTTCATATTTTGTATTCCCCTCTTTGTCTTTTCCTCCTGGAATGCTCATTACATAGATGCTTATATGCTTATTAATTCCCACAGGACTTTGAGATTTCGTTCATTTTTCTTTTTTCCTTTTCTTTTCTGTTCTTCATATCACGTAATATTTATTGACATAACTTCAAACTCACTATTTCTTTTTTTTGAATATTTCAAATCTTGTATTTATCATGTTGAGTAAATTTTTCCATTTGGTTCTATTTGCAGTTTATATCTCTTTGTTGAAATCTTTTGTTTGAGGTGTTTTAATCATATTTTATTCTAAAATTTTCATCATATTCTACTTTCTGTATGAAATATATATCACATATCATAAAGTTTCCCTTTTAAAATGTAAAATTCAGCAGCTTTTGGCATACTTATAGTTGTGTGACCAATGCTGCCATATAATTTTTAAAGATTTTCATCATGTCAATATAAAATTTATACTGACTAGCAGAAATCAAACCATTGATCTACTTTCTTTAGATTTGTATTTGCTCATTACATTTCATATAATAAATCGAACCATATGACTCTTGTACTTTTGTACCTGCTTTCTTTCACATAGCATGACCTTGTCAATATTCATCCATGGCGTGACACGTCACAGTGCTTTATTATTTTCTTATGGTTGGATAATATTTCATTATATGGATAGGTCACCATTTGTTTATTTATTCACCAGTTGATGAATATTAGCTTTATTTTCACTTTTTGGTTATTTGGAGTAATGTTGCTATGGACATTCATGTACAAGTTTATGTGTAAAAATATATTTTCTTTTTTGGGGGGGAGGTTTATGCTTAAGAATGAACTTGCTAAGTCTTATATAAATTCTATACTTGACATTTTGTAGAACTGCTAAACTGTTTTCCAAAGTGACTGTACCTTTCTACATTCCCAGTAGCAGTATATGACGGTACCAATTTCTTCACAACCTGGTCAACACTTGTAATTGTCTAGTCATCCTATTTAGTATGAAGTAGTATCTGATTGCAGTTTTGATTTACATTTATCTAACAACTAATGATGTTGAGCATGTTTATATTGTATTGACCATTTATATATCTTGTTTAGGGAAATGTTTATTCAAATAATTCATGTATTTTCAAGTTGGGTTGTCATTTTATTGCTGATTTGCAAGATGTTTTTAAATATATATTCTTGATTATAGAGCCGCATCTGATATACTACTTGCAAATATTTTCTCCCATTCTATGGGTTTGTCTTTTTACTCACTTTGATGTGTCCTTTGATGCACAAAAATATTCATTTTGATGAAATGTGATTTATCCATTTTTTTATGTTTTGTTTTTGTACTTCAGATTTTATATCTAAAAAAACTATTGCCTAATCTATGTTCATGAAGAACCACACCTATGTTTTCTTCTACAAGTTTCAGTGATTCAGCTCTTATATTTAGGTTTTTGATTCATTTTGAGTAAATTTTTCTATTTCCTTTGACATATAGTGAAAAATTCATTCTATTGTATTTGAATAGTAAGTTGTCCCAGCACCATTTGTTGCAGATACTTTTATTTTTCTATTAAATGGCCTTGGCACACATGTTGAAACTCAATTGACCATAAATACATTGGTTTATTGCTAGAATTTAAATTCCATTTTATTGATTTCTATGTGTATTTTCATACAGTGTAGCTTACTATTAAATTTTTAAATCAGAAAGTATGAATTCTCAAACTTTGTTCTTTTAAACTTTTTTTTTTTTTTTTTGGCTTTTCTAAGTTGCTCGTATTTCTATATATACATTTTAGAATCAGCTTGCGAATTTTGTAAAAATGCAGCCACAAATTTGAAAGAGAGTTTATTGAATCCATAGAAAAATTTGGAGAGTATTGCCGTTTTGTTGTTGTTGAAATGGAGTCTTACTCCATAACTCAGACTGGAGTGCAGTGATCCACTCACTTCAGTCTCCCAAAGTACTGGGATTACAGGCGTGAGCCACCATGCCCAGCCTATTATTTCTCTTTTGACACACAGGTACATTCCAAACTGTGTAAGCATTTGCATAATTGCTATAACAATTTCACAGTTATTTATTATGAAGTTAATGTTAATTAATTTATTCTGCTGTACCTATCTACATGATGCACCCAGCCAAGTATTGGCATCATAATATTATGCTTTCCAACCAAAATGTCTTTCCATTTACTTACATCCTCTTACAATTTTTTCAGTGATGTTTTATAGGGATCAGTGTAAAAGACTGCTCTCATTGGTAGAACTGTTTTCTTTAAGTTTTGGATTGTGCATTGCAAGTGTTGAGAAAACAAAACTGGTTTGGTATATATTGTTCTCGTACCTTACAATTTAATTAGCTCTAATAAAATGTTTTGTTGTTGATTACTTAGGAATTTTTAAAAATACACAATTTTCCACATAAAGAAATGGTGTTAGTTCTTACTTTTTAGTCTGAATAGCTTTTATTTCATTGTCTTGCTTTTTTTCCCTGAATACAACCTTTAGCATAACATGAATACAGAATGTGACAGTGGGTCATCTTGTCTTCTAGATTTTGGGAGGAAAGCTTAAAGTTATTAACCATTAAATATAATGTTTCCTGTGAGGTTTTCATAGACGTCCTTTATCAGATGAGGAAGTTCTTTTTCATGAGTGTATTTATTATGAAGAAGTGATAGATTTTTGTCAAACAGTTTTTGCGTTTATCGACCACATGCTTTATTGTTCTTTATTCCACTGATATGGTGCATTGCATTGATTGACTTTTGTATGTTGAACCTACATTGCATTCCTGGGAAGAATCCCGCTCTGTCATGGTATATAACTTCTTGTGTGTTGATAAACTAGCTATTCTAGTTGAGGATATTGATGTCTATATTCATGAAAGATATTGGTCTATATTTTACTTTTCATGTAATTTCTTTGTCTGGCTTTGCTACTCAGAAAATATTGACCTCAAAAATAAGCTGTAAAGTGTTCCCTTCTCTTCTCTACTTTGGAGAATTTTGTGAAATATTGGTGTCAATTAATTAAACATTTGGTGAAATTAAATTAAACATGCTGGACATGGTGACATGTGCCGGTAGTCCTCGCTAGTTGGCAGACGGAAGTGGGAACATCCCTAGAGCCCAGGATTTTGACGCCAGCCTGAGTAACATAGTGAGACACCCAAATAATTAATTATTTATTTATGAGACCTC
The DNA here is from genome assembly GCF_002776525.5 of Piliocolobus tephrosceles. Lineage (NCBI taxonomy): Eukaryota > Metazoa > Chordata > Mammalia > Primates > Cercopithecidae > Piliocolobus > Piliocolobus tephrosceles. The sequence goes on from NC_045440.1 coordinate 50,581,701, forward strand.
TAAAATAATTAATTAACTAATTAATTAAACAGTGAAAATGTCTGTTCATGTGCTTCCTGTTTAATTTTTTTGCTTATTAATTATTTTCGGTTGTTACGGGTCTGTTGGATTTTATGTTCTTCTCTAGTTAATTTCCGATATGGTTTGGCTCTGTGTCCCCACTCAAATCTCATGTTGAGTTGTAATCCCCAGTGTTGGAGGAGGTGCCCAGTGGGAAGTGACTGAATCATAGAAGTGGAATTCCTCCTTGCTGTTTTTGTGATAGTGAGTGAGTTATCATGAGATCTGGTTGATTAAAAGTGTGTAGCACTTCCCCCTTCACTCTCTCTCCCCTGCTCCACCATGTGAAGATGTGCCTGCTTCCCTTTCACCTTCCATCACAATTGTAAATTTCCTGAGGCCTCTCCAGCCATGCTTCCTGTACAGCCTGCAGAACTATTAGTCAATTAAACTTATTTTCTTTATAAATTACCCAGTCTTAGGTAGTTCATTTAAGCAATGTGAAAATGGACTAATATTGTTTCTATTTTTCTAAGATATATTTTTACGTCATCTAGGCTCTCTGATATGTTGGCATACAATTGTTCACTGTATTTGTTATAGAAACACAAGTTTATATGCCCACTGTGTAGTGACAAATCAGTATACTGAGACAGCAGAATGTGCAGCAGAGAAAGAGTTTAAGGATGTCTGGGTCGTTGAGTGAAGGGACAGGAAGAGACTCTCAAATCCATCTCCCTGAGCAGTTCTGGGCTGGGATTCTTGAGGGGACTGTGGAGGGCAAGGTGCTAGAAAATTGAGGTCTTTGATTGGTTGAAATAAGGGGGATAAAATCATCAGGATGTGGAAACTGCATTCTTTAGTGAGTCTGTTTCTCAGGGAGTTCTTCAGACCATCTGACTTCGAAACATCCCACTGATATGCAGGACCTGAATAAATATCTCAAATGGAAAACATAATGTTTCCTAATGTTTACATTGCTATCTATAAAGAAGTTAAGGGGGTGAGAGGATCTGTATGATCCTGGGGCAGTAGGCAGTGAAGAACCATAAGGAAGCATTATCTGACAGCAGGCTAACTAATGATTAATGCAGAATGTGCTGCAAGCTTGGTTTATTTTTATTTATCACTCTTATTCCCTGTTTAATTGTATAAAGTTTATAGGGACAGTTCTATAGTCTCTTGTAATTTGTTTTTATTTCTGTAAGGTCAGTATTGATGTGCTTGTTTCATTCCTGATATTAGTATTGAATATTCTCTCTTTCACTTAGTTGGTATAGTTAGTTGTTTGCTCTCTCAAAGAAAGTTCTCTGATTTAAATGACATTCTCTTTACTATTTATTTTAATTTATTTACAACGTAACATTCATCCTTTCTTTTCTTCTTTTTGCTTTAGGTCTAGTTTGCTGTTTTTATAGCTTTAAAGTGGAAGTTTAGGTTATCTTTCTAGTTTTAAGATCTTTCTAGTTTTCAGTACACATGTTTACAGCAATAAACTGCTCTCTAAATGCTGCTTTAGCTGAATTTCGTGTTTTAATATGACATTTTTGCTTAAGTTTATCTCAAATTATTTTCTAATTTCCCCTGTGATTTTTCCTTTTTTTTTTTTATTTTTTTTGGTTATTTATGGGTGTGTTAATTATGACATATTCATAAATTTTTCTATTTTTAAATTTTTTTCAGCTTTTATTTCGTTGCAGTTAGAGAAGATGTTTTGTACCATTTTAGTTGTTTTTTTACATGTAGTGATACTTGTTTTATGGCTGAACATATACTTTTTATTGGAAAATATTCTATGTACACTTGAGAAGAATGTGAGTTCTGCTGTTGTTAAGTGCTTGGTGGATTCATTTAAATACATTGGTTAAATTTACTTGGTATATTATGTTTCAGGTCTTTTAGTTCTTTCTTGATCTGCTGCATCATTTTCTATCATTACCGAAAGAGAAATATTGAAGTCACCAAATGTTATTGCTGAATTTCATATTTCACTTGTTAATTATTTCAGTTTTTACTTTCTGTATTTGGGGTTGTGTTTGTAGTTGCATGTAAGTTTGCATTGGTTACATCTTAATTGATTGACATTATAATTATGATAAAATGATCTTCATTATATCTAGTAACAATTTATATTGTAAAGTATATTTTTCTTAAATTAGTATAGCCCTTCCAGCTCTCTTTTGTTTACTATTTGCAAGTTATATATTTTCCCTCAACTTATTTACAATCTACTTGTGATTTTGAACATAAATGTGACTCTTTTAAACACTTAATATTTGGATGAGGCTTTTTGTTCATTCTTCCAATTTCTACCTTTTCAATTGGAGTGTTTAAGCTATTTATTGATAATGAAATAGTGATAAAATAAGATTCATGACTGTCATTTTATTACTTGTTTTCTATATGCCTTAGGACATTTTTTATTATTACATTCTTCTATTACCGCCTCATTTTGTGGGTCAGCCAAATTTTATCTGAAGTGACACCAACAAAATGCTACAGCAGACAGCTCCAAGATCTATTCTTCCACAAAGGTGCTTTGAAAAACTTGCAACTACTTTTAGAGTTAACTTTGTCAGAATCTGGAACACAGTCAGATGTTTAGAGCAACCAAACAAATGTTGCATCAAGAAAATGACATTTCAAAAATTTAGGTAAAACTTTGTGGCATTTTTACTTGCCCTTCTTCTAGATCCTTCCCAGCTCAGTGTGTTGCTGAAGATTGCAACCTATCTTCTCAGTGTGAAAATCCTCGTCCCTGATTAAGGAGAAAGCAAAGTCCAACTTAGTTACAAGTTATTATGTGTGTGTGTATATATATATTCTAACCTGCATAGGAACTACCAGAAGGACTGATGCAAAGTGAACATGTCCGTTTTGCCTAAGTCAGGGATCACACAGTTCAGCAACATGTTAGACATTGCTTAAAATTATTGTAAACTGAACAAATACCCCCAAAATGCATGACCCAAATGATTATATTTGAGGAAAGATACAGTTTCTAAGGCCTAGGGAGAAAAGCTGGACAGAGTTCATTTGGGAAATTAGGGAATACATAAGCACTTAGAAAATTATATACATGCCAAGGTTATGGTGTATAATCATAAAATACCAAAGAACACCCTATGCTTTCAACTCCAGTTAACAATTAAGTTCAGTGCAAGTTTGGCTAAGTCAGCACAGCGTCGATCTTCAAAGAGTGTGAGAAGTGGCTCATTTTGTTTTGCTTTGCTTTTTGTTTGTTTGTTTAACTCTTTCAGCTCCCGGCATTCAAGGAAATTTGTCAAAATATCAGCTGAACACTAAGAAACCTCAGTGACCAGAAACAACAAGAAATACAGTCTCTGCAAAAGTAGTTATGAAAAACCAGTATACAAGTGGGCTACTACAGCCTCCAACAACCAAAAATCTGCCAAGCCTGGGGAAGGAGCAGATTCTGACTTTACCAGTATTCCCAGTACATTATTCAAATGTTTCATTTTCAACAACAACGACAAAAATGACAAACACATAATGAAATGAGAAAGTACAAAATGCTATAAAAGACAACTCGAAGATTCTATTCTTCCACAAAGGGGCTTTGAAAAACTAGCAGCTACTTTTGGAGCCACTCAAACAAAGTAAATTGGCAGAAACCATTCCTAAAGAAATCTAGAAGCTGGACTTACTAGAAAAAGGACTTAAAATAATTGTCTTAAATATGCACAAAGAGCTGAAGAAAAACATGGGCAAAGAACTGAAGGAAATTAGGTAAACAATGTATGACCAAAATAGCAATATCAATAAGGAGATAATAAGTATAAATAGGGAACAAACCAAATTTCTATAGTAGAAAAGTATAACTGAAATGATATGTTCATTAGAGAGGTTTATCAGCAGATGTGAGCAGGCAGGAGACAGAATCAGCAAAACTGAAGATAGGACAATTGAAGATAGATATGCATTTGGGGGAACAGAAGAGAAAAAAATGAACACAGTGGGAGACACCAGGGAATTACTATCAGGCAGACCAAAATACACATTATGGCAATCTCAAGATATATGAAAAAAACAATGACTGGAAACAGCATAAAGTTGATGAAAGACATTGATGTACGCATCCAAACAACTAAACCTAAATTTTAAAATAACTCAAAAAATAAACCACACTTTGTCACATTATAATCACAGTTGAAAGGCAAAGACAGGCTGGGCATGGTGGTTCATACCTGTAATCCAAACCCTTTGGGAGGCCGAGGCAGGTGTATAACTTGAGGTCAGGAGTTTGAGATCAGCCTGACCAACATAGTTAAACCCCATCTCTACTAAAAATACAAAAATTAGACAGGTGTGGTGGTAGGTGCCTGTAATCCCAGCTACTTGGGAGGGTGAAGCAGTAGAATTGCTTGAACCTATGAGGTGGAGGTTGCCATGAACCACAATCAAGCCATTGCCCTCCATCCCTCCAGCCTGAGTGACAAAGTGAGACTCTTGTCAAAAAAACAAACAAACCAACAAACAAACAAAAACAAAGAGAATCTTGAAAGTATCACAAAGAAGGAACTCATCACATACATGGCATCCTCAATAAGATTAATGATATCACTGATTTTTCATCAGAAACCAAGGAATGACTTATTTAAAGTGCTTGAAGGAAAAAAAAAGGCCTGTCAAACAATAATTCCATATCTAACAAAACTGGCTTTCATAATGATAAATGTTTGAGTTTCTGGCTACCATGTAAGGATTGAGGAAATCATCACTTTCATTAACACAACAGGAAAAATATTGAATAAATGGAAAATCAAAAACTCCCCATGGATTAATCTGATAATTCACAGGGCAAACTGATGCTCCTCAGATTGGAGGGAAAGACAGGAAGACAGGGAGAATCACTTGCTGGAGGAGATACCAACTTTGTGGAATGCAGCACTAGGGTAGGAAAACCTAAACTGCAATTTAATGTTCATGGTGGAAAAGTTGGGGAGTTAAAAACTCCAGAACAATCCAGTTTTAGGACAACTCCTAAATTTTGAGAGTTTTATCTCAAGGACCCCTACATAATTCTCAAACAGAATATAACAAAAGCAGAAGCTCCTACGCTTCCAGAAGGGGAAAGGGGCAGGAATTAGACATTTAAAATATGCCCTGAGTATTCTCTTATTTTTAACCAAGTCTTCCCTCAAGGCATATTGTTTGACCAGAGCCTTGGGATAACCCTTAAAGAGCTTAATCCACTGTAGGTCTAACATAGATCAACATGACCTGGATGAAGAGAAATACCCAAGTCCAACCGTTGCTAGCTTTCCATGAGGGGAATGGCTCAGATCCAAATCTCTTTAGCCTTTCCATCTTGCCTAAGACAGTGGGGGAAACCCAACGAGTACTTGTGATGATCACAGCTGAAAAGGAGAGGCTCACTAAAACACTATAACCTAATCATAGGACGATAGAGTGCTTCCTCTCCCCTCCAATGTCACCTGGGGACTCTTGTATAATGACAGGGAATTAGAACTAAAAGAACTGCACATCTCAGACTTTATTAATAAGTACCTAGCAAACCCCCCAAACGAGAGGAGAGTTTAATCAAAGGATATCAAACAAAAACCACCATTAGCTATAGGGTACAGGAAACAAGCTTAATTGCTACACTTGTAAATGACAATACAGGTCATTTACCTTAATTCCTTTATCTAGTGCATTATGTCTGGCTTTCAGAAAAAAATCAAACATAATAAAAGACACAGACAGAGAAGACAGACACACACACAAACACACACAGAGTTTGATGAGACCATATAAACATAAGAACCAGACTGGAATATGGAAGATATTATGGAAATATTAGATTAAAACTTTAAAATATCTATAATTATCATGCTAAGAGTTTTAATGGAAAAAATGGATAAAATTAAAAAAAGATGTATGGTATAAGCAAAGAGACAGAACATCTAAGAAAAAAATCAAATATAATGCTAGAAATTAGAAGCATCGTAACATAAATGTGTTTGATGGACTCATTGCTTGATGAGATATCAATACAAACTTTCAAAATTAAAATGAAAACAGAAAAAGCAATGAAAGAGACAGTACAGGTATCTGAAAACTATGGGACCATTAGCATATGTGTAATGGGAATATCAGAGAAGAAATGTTTGAAGCTATAATAACTGAGAATTCTCAAAATTAATGATAGACAACTAACCACAGAACTAGGAAGCTCACAGAACACCATCAGGCTAAATACCAAAAAATATACACCTATGAATACCATATTAAATCTGAGAAAAATAGAAAAGAGAAACAGAAGAGCTTGAAAGATGTCTGAGGAGTAACAAAACACTGCCCGTAGAGGAGCAAGAATAAAAATTGCATCAAACTTCTCAAAAATATGGAAGCAAAAAGAGAGTGAAAAGAAGAGACTCACTAAAAGACTAAAGTATTTAAAGTGTTGAAGAAAAATTCATCAATCTACAATTCTGTGTCCAGGGAAATTATCTTTCAAAATTATTATTTCAAAGAAATAAAAACAAAAAAGAAAAATGAGAGAAAAGACTCAAGTAACTAAAATAAATAATGAACCTGGGATGTTATGATAGAGCTTACAAAAATAGAAATGATTAGAACAGAATACAATGAACAGTAGGTGCCACAACAAACATAACAACCTAAACAAAAAGGACTTATTTCTACAAACACAAATTATCTTAACTAATTCAATAAGAAACAGAAACTATAAGAAATAAAGAGTTCCAATTGTTAGAGAAGTCCAGAACCAAATGGCTTCACTTGTGAGTTCTATCAAACATTTTAAAAAGGAATTAACACCAATCCTTCTCACACCCTTCCATAGAATAGGAAAGAAAGATACACATCCTCATTAATTATATGATATTAGCATTACTTTGATTCCAAAGCCAGTTTAAAAAATAGCAGAAATTGCAGACCAATATCATTTATGGTATAAATGCAAATGACATGAATATGAATTATGAATATAAATGCACATGTCCTTGACAATGTATTAGCAAATCAATTCAACAGCATATAAGTGAATTATGCATCATGGCCAAGTGGGATTTATACCATCAATGCAAAAGTGGTTTAACATAAGAAAATCAATGTAATATACCTCATTGATAGAATTTAGGAATAAAAACACACAGGGTTATCTCAACTGAATTAGGAAAGGCATTTGGCAAAATCCAATTGCTTCTCATGATAAAAATCCTCAGAAGACTAGGAATAAAAGGAAACTTCCTCACACAAAAGCTACTTACTGAAAAACACAGAGACAACATAATGCTCACTGAAGAAAGACTGCAATCTTTCCCTTTAAGATCAGGAAAAAACAAGGATGTATACCTCCTGCACTGCCAATAAATCTTGTACTGGAGTTTCTGACCAGGACAATTAATCAAAAAATAAATAAATAAATAAATAAAGATTATTGAAAATGGAAAGAAAAATTTATAGTTAACATGACCCTGTATGTGTTAAAACTCCCAAAATCCACAGGAAATCTATTAGAACTAATATTAATGTATGCAGCAAAGTCATAGGGTACATTGTCAACACAGGAAAATACACTGTGACTCTCTTTACTAGTGAAGAAAAATATAAAAAAGAAATGAAGAAAACAATTATATTTACAACAGCACCCAAAAGAATAAAATATCTTGGAATAAATTTAACTATCAAGGTAAAATTGTGCACTGAATGCTACAAAGCGCTAATGAGAGAGTTGAAATGAGACATAAATAAATGTAAGTACATTTGTGTTCATGGGTAGCAATGGTAGACACCAAGGATATTATTAAGATGTCAATACTACCCATGGCAAGCCATCGATTTACTACAATCCTAGTCAAAATTCCAACAGGCTTTTATGCAGAAATGGAAAAGTCCATCCTCAAATTCATGTGTAATTGCAAGAGGCCCTGAATACCCAAAACATTCTTGAGAAAGAAAACAAAGTTGGCAAATTTAAACTTTCCAATTTCAAAACTTAGTACAAAACCACAATAACCAAAACAATGTGCTACTGTTATACAGACAAATAGATTAATGGAATAAAGTTAAGAGTCGAGAAATAAACCTATCCATCTATGACAAATTGACTTTTTAAAAAATTTCTATAGGTTATTGGGAAACAGGTGGTGTTTGGTTATGTAAGTAAGTGTTTTAGTGGCAGTTTGTGAGATTTTCATGCATCCATTGACTAAGCAGTATACACTGCACCATATTTGCAGACTTTTATCCCTCATCCCCTTCCCACCCTTTCCCCCTGAGTTCCTAAAGTCCATTGTGTCATTCTTATGCCTTTGCATCCTCATAACTCCCACTTATAAGTGAGAACATACAATGTCTGTTTTCCATTCCTGAGCTTCACTTAGAATAATAGTCTCCAATTTCATCCAGATCACTGTGAATGTCATTAATTAATTCCTTTTTATGGCTGAGTAGTATTCCATCACCACAGTTTATTTATCCATTCATTGATTGATGGACCTTTAGGTTGGTTCCACGTTTTTGCAACTGCAAATTGTGCTGCTATAAACATGCATGTCCCAGTATCTTTTACGTATAATGGATTCTTTTCCTCTGGGTAAATAGCCAGTAGTGGGATTGCTGGATCAAACGGTAGTTCTACTCTTAGTTATTTAAGGAATCTCCACACTGTTTTCCATAGTGATTGTACTAGTTCACATTTCCACCAGCAGTGTAGAAATGTTACCTGTTCGCTGCATCCATGCCAACATCTACCATTTTTTGCAGGGGTGGTATCACATTGTAGTTTTGATTGGCATTTCCCTGTTTGTTAGTGATGTTGAGAATTTTTTCATGTTTGTTGGCCATTTGTATATCTTCTTTTGAGAATTGTCTATTCATGTCTTTAGCCTACTTTTTGATGGGATTGTTTGTTCTTTATCATGCTGATTTGTTTGAGTTTATTGTAGATTCTGGATATTAATCTTTTGTCATATATATAGATTGTGAAGATTTTCTCTCACTCTGTAGGTTGTCTGTTTACTCTGCTGACTGTTCCTTTTGTCATGCAAAAGTTCCTTAGTTTAATTAAGACCTAGTAATTTATCTTTCTTTTTATTGCATTTCCTTTGGATTTTGGTCATGAAATCTTTGCCTAAGTCAATGTGTGGCCAATTAATTTTTGATGAGGTTGTCAAGTTCATTCAAATAAGAGAGAATTGTCTCTTCAATAGATCATGGTGACACAACTTGATTTCCACTTACAAAAGGATGAGGATGGACCTTCCACAACAAAGCATACGTAATAATTAACTCAAAATGGGTCAATTCCGCAATGATAAGTGCTAAAATTATAAAAATCTTAGAAGAAAACTTAGTTGTAACTCTTCATGACCTTAGGTTAAGCAATAGATTCTTATATGTGACACCAGAAGCACAAGCATCAAAAGAAAATTAGATAAGTTGGACTTCATCAAAATTAAATACCTTTGTGTGTCAAAGAACAATATCAAGAACATGAAAAGACAACAAAATTAATGGGAAAAGTATTTACAAATCATATATCTGATAAGGGATAAATATCCACAATATATGAAGAACTCCACAAACAACAAGAAAAAGAGAAAATATCCTAACTAAAAAGTGAAAAACATTACTTGAATAGATATTTCTCTAAAAAAGATATACAAATGACCAACAGGTACATAAAAAGATGCTAACATCTTTAGTCAATAGATAAATAACAAATCAAAATCACTAAGAGATGTAATTTTACATCAGCCTGAATGGCTATAATAAAAAACAAGAATGAATGAATGAATAAATGAATGAAAGTAAAAATTAGCAAACAAATTACCAAGTGTTGGTGAAAATGTGTAGAAATTAAAACACTTGGATACTGTTTTTGAGAATGTAAACTGTGTAAGCTAGTGTGGAAAACATGTTAGAAGTTCCACAAAAATAAAAAAATATATATAGTACTCCATGGTTCAGCAGTTCCACTTACAGTTACTTAATCCAAAGAGTTGAAAAAATTGATTCAAACAGATAATTGTATATCAGTTCATTGCAACATTATGTGCAAAGGACCAAAAGGGGGCAACAACTAAAATGTCCATCACTAGATCAATTGTTAAACAAAATAGACATATACACACAACAGAATATCTTTCAGCCATAAAAAGAAGGATGTTCTAGCGTACACTATAACATTGATAAACCTTGAAAAAGTCATGCTAAGTGAAGTCAGTCAGACACAAGAGACAAAGATTGTATAATTTAACCTATATGAAATATCTACAATATGGTAATTATAGAGACAGAAAGTAGATTAGAAATTATCAGGGGCTGGGATGAAGGGGTTCGAAGTTACTGCTTAATGGTACAGAATTTCTATTCAGGGTGTTAAAAACATTTTGGGAATTGATAATGGTAACTGATGTACAACATTGTGAATGTTATTGTCATTAAATGGTACATTTTTAAAAAACTTTTATTTTAGGTTCAGGGGTACCTTTGTAGGTTTGTTATATTGGTAAACTCACATCCAGTCTACCGTTGATGGGCATTTAGGTTGATTCTATGTCTTTGCTATTGTGAATAGTCCTGCAGTGAACACAGACATTTATGTGTCTTCATGATAGAATAATTTACATTTCTTTGGGCATATACCCAGTAATGGGATTTCTGGGTCACATGGTACTTCTGTTTTTAGCTTTTTGAGGAATCATCACAATGCTTTCTGCAATGGTTGAACTAATTTACACTCTCACCGACAGTGCATAAGCATCCCCATTTCTCTACAACCTCAACAACATCTGTGATATTTTGACTTTTAAATAATAGCCACTCTGACTGGTGTGAAACGGCATCTCACTGTAGTTTTGATTTGCATTTCTCTAATGATTAGTGATGTGAAGGGTTTTTTTTTTCATATGCTTCTTGGCCGCATTTCTCCTCTTTTGAGAAGTGTCTCTTCATGTTCTTTTCTAATTTTTTAACAGAGTTGCTTGTGTTTTGCTTGTTGATATGTTTAGCTTATTGATAGATTCTTGATATTAGACCTTAGAAGCTTTAATTTAATTAGATCTCATTTGTCATTTTTTTTTCTGTTGTTGCAATTGCTTTTGGCATCTTCATCAAGAAATCTTTGCCAGTTCATAAGTCCAGAATGGCATTGTCTAGGTTGTCTTCCAGGGTTTTTATAGGTTTTGGTTTAATATTTAAATCCTTAATTCATGTTGCATTAATTTTTGTTTATAGCATAAGGAAAGGCTCCAGTTTAAATTTTCGGCATGACTAGCCAGTTCTCCCAGCACCATTTATGGAATAGTTTTATCAGCTTGTTTTTGTCAGCCTTGGTGAAGATCAGATGATGTAAGTATGCAACCCGGCTCTCTATTCTATTGCACTGGTTGATGTGTCTGTTTTTGTACTAGCACCATGCTGTTTTGGTTACTGTAGAGCTGTAGTAGTTTGAAGTCAAGTAGTGTGATGCATCCAGCTTTGTTATTTTTGCTTATGGTTGCCTTGGCTATTTGGGCTCTTTTTTTTGGTTCTATATGTATTTTAAAATAGCTTTTCCTAGTTCTGTGAAGAATGTCAGTGGTAGTTGAATAAGAATAGCACTGAATCTATTCAATGTAAATTGCCTTGGGTAGCATGGTCATTTTAGCAATGTTGATTCTTTCTCTTCATGAGAATGGAATGATTTTCCATCTGTTTGTGATTTCTCTGATTTCCTTGAGCAGTGTTTTTTAATTCTCGTTGTAGAAATTTTTCACCTCCCTGGTTAGCTGTATTCCTAGATAGTTTATCCTTTCTGTGGCAGTTGTGAATAAGATTGCATTTGTGATTTGGTTTTCAGCTTGACTCTTGATGTATAGAAATGCTAGTGAATTTTGTACACTGATTTTTGTATCCTGAATCATTACTAAAGTTGTTTATCAGTTCAGGGAGCTTTTGGGCCAAGATAGTGGGGTTTTCTAGATGTAGAATCATGTCATCTGCAAGCAGGGATAGTTTAACTTCCTCTCTTCTATTAGATGCCCTTTATTTCTTTCTCTTACCTGATTGCTCAAGCCAGGACTTCCAATACTGTGTTGAATAGGAGTGGTGAGAGAGCCCATCCTTATCTTGTGTCAGTTTTCAAGGGGAGTGCTTCAAGCTTTTGCCCATTCAGTATGATGTTGACTGTGGGGTTCTCATAGATGATTCTTTTATGTTGAGGAATCTTCTTTCAATACCGAGTTTATTGAGAGTTTTAGCATGAATGGATGTTGAATATTATTGAAAATCTTTACTACAACTACAAAGATGATCATGTGGTTTTTATTTTTACTTCTATTCATGTGATGAATCACACTAATTAAATTGTGGATGTCAAACCAACCTTGCATCTCAGGAATGAAACCTACTTGATCCTGATGAATTAACTTTTTGACGTGCTGCTGCATTTGGTTTGCTAGTGTTTTGTTGGAATTTTTGCATTCATGTTCATCGAGGATATTGGCCTGAAGTTTTATTTTTTTGTTGTTGTTGTGTCTTTGTAAAGTTTTTGTATCAAGATGATGCTGGCCCCATATAATGAGTTAGGAAGGAGTCCTTCCTCCTCAATTTTTTAGAATGGTTTTGGTAGGAGTGGTAGCAGCTCCTTTGCACATCTGTTGGAATTTAGCTGTGAATTGGTCTAGTCCTGGGCTTTCTTTGATTGGTGGGCTATTTATTACTGATTCAATTTTGGAGCTCATTATTGGTCTGTTCAAGGATTCAGTTTCCACCTGGTTCAGTCATAAGGGTGGTGTATGTGTCTAGGAATTTATCTATCTTTTCTAGATTTTCTAGTTTGTGGGCATAGAGGTGTTCATTGTAGTCTCCGATGGTTATTTGTATTTCTGTGGGATTGTTGGGAACTTTCTTTCACTATTTCTAATTGTGTTTGTTTGAATCTTCTCTCTTTTCTTCTTTATTAGTCTAGCTAGCAGTCTATCTTTTTTTTATTTGTTTGTTTTTCAAAGAAATAACTCTTGAGTTTGTTGATCTTTTGAATGGTTTTTCATTTCTTAGTCTCCTTCAGTACAGCTTTTATTTTGATTATTTCTTGTCTCCTACAAGCTTTGTGGTTGGATTCCTCTTGCTTCTCTAGTTCTTTTTGTCATAATGTTAGGTGGGCATGGCAGGCAGCAGGGAGAGGAAGTGTTGGGAGCAGCTGCAGATACCACACAACAGACTCACACTAATCTCACTCACATTTCAGCAGTTTCTCATGAGTAAATGTTTTTTGATTTGTTCATCTTTTGTCAAGTTCTGCAGTCCTGAAAAGATAAAGATGTTTCTGACAATTTGTCCAATTTTGTAATTTCTGCCCCTGTTTTGTTGGTTTTCTTAGGGTGAGTGGGGATTCCCTTCCTCTTCCTTCCATCATGGTTAGAAGGGCCTTCCCACCTTTTCTCTCTGCCCTAGTCTAGTTAGTTTCTATTTGTCCTTCAGTGGCATCTTCTCTGAATTGCTTCCTTGACACCGTCCAGCCTAGGATAGATGCCCTTTCTTCTTGTTTCCATGGTATTCTGTGTGCTGCTTTAGTTAGCCTTTATAGGTTTATAGTAAGAGTTCCTGTTGACATATTTATCTCTAACACTGACTATAACCTCCTTGACGGAGTTTCTCTCTTTTCCTCCAATGTGAAGTGCAGTGTCTGGTATTCAATAAGAGGACTAAAAATGTTTATGAAATTTCTATTAGTATTAATAGGATGAATAATTTTTATTACTAGTGTATATTATAGACTGCAAACTGTTGTAAGAAAAACACAATTTTATTACTTTTTCTTTCTCACAGAAATTTGCAATATGCTATATGCGTATTTGATGTTAAAATACCAGTATTTTAAATGAATATTTGAGGTTTGATGCTAAGTCATTTACTTCATCATAAAATATCATCATGGAATCTCTCACTTCCTTGCCTTTGTATATTAATTCATTAGTCCGTTAATGTGTGCCCAGATGAACCATATCTACCTGCCTTGAGTTGTCAACTTCTCATTCTTGAAATATCAAAGATCACTAGATACAGGAATAATTTTTTAATGCATGCCTGCCCTGTTGTTTACCTAGGCTAATTTCTGTCTCTGCGTATTCCCTCTCTCCTATGTCTTTATTAGAGCACTTATCATACTCCATCAACATTTCTATTTAATTTATGCCACATAAATAAATTTACCTTTATATTTTTAGCACCAAACACCACGACTAATACAAAATAAGTGTTCTGGAAAAGTTTTGAAATAAATGCAATAGCATATATCCAATTAAATGCTTATAAAATCTCAAGAAATCAATAAATATATACAATAACTTATTATCTTAAAGCAATGACCTTCCTCTTATATTTTATGTCTGTCTTGATTCAAAGGTAGCTTGGGTTATGATAATTCAGTATTTTCTTATCAACCCAGGTTAGTTTTTATGTTTATTAAATTTATTAACAAGCATGTCTATTATTTGCCCAAATATTCTTATTCAACTATTCTCAAATTTTTAGGCACAGGAAGAGCATAGTGTGTTTCCAATTTGCACATGACTTTAGCCACTGCTGATTTATTATCTTGCCAAAATTATTTTTTCTACTATTTTGTATATGTGTGATGGAAATCAACTTAACTCTAGAATTCCAATTTAAGATGTGGCATAGCAGATATTATCCAAATAACATACTAGCAATCTTCAAAATAAAAGTAGAGCTAGTCAAAATGTATAATCTGATATTGCCATTAAAATGTCATAAATTCTTGAAAAAAAAAAGTTGTCCTATGGGAGACTTTATAGGAGGGGCATTATAAGAAGGAAAATGTAATGACTTTAGGTTTGTACCTGCTGAGAGTCTAAGCTCTCACATTTGACTGCCTAGGTTTCAGCAAAAACTCTTTATTTACCAGTTGCATGATCATGGCCAGATCATTTAACCTTATCTCTCTGAACCTTAGTTTTGGCATCCATAAAAAGGGGACAGTAGAACTTAGAGAAGTGCCTGGAACTTAGAAAACTCCAACAGGTGTCGGTTATTTTTACTATTGAAATTATTATTATTACATTACTGTCATTCTTATGACCAAGTAGCCAGAAAGTCAGAATGTTTTAATTAAGGACAACTTATAGCGATTTAGTCATTTCCAGGCAAGGATTCTTGTGCATCCGAAAAGTAGACTGCTTCTCTTTAAGCTAAATGAATTCAGGTATGCCAATCCAATAAAGGTACTGAGCATAATGCTAAAGACAATAAACACATATCTGAAAAGCAATAAACATTTTCAATTCAGTGAATTTAAATGTTAGTTAAATTACCACACAGTGTACCTTTCACAGAGGCATGCTGCCTGTAAGATAATTAAAAGTCTTTTCAAATGGATGAAGTAGTTTCTCCTTCCCTGAGTAATTTATGCTATACTAACTTGAGTATCAGCAAATAGCATAAACATGATATACTCTTATCCTCTGAAGTCTGAAGATCCTGTAGTAAATTATCTTTAGTCTCCCCTTCCCTTTTTCCTCCCTCTCTGTTGTCTGTATTTCTCTCTTTCTCCCTTTCATGAAAATGTGTTATCTGGCAACGTTATGCTTATGCTGAACAGAGGGTAGCAGCTTACTATCAGGCCATCAGTTCCATGTGGAACCTGGGGGCTCCAGGGGATCACCAGCTCTGCTCTGTCAGCTGTTACCTGAGCTGTGGGAATCACTTCTTAGGAGCAATGTCAAGGCTGCTCTGCCTTTCAGGCGGTCTTCCATTATTCTCAGAACTGCCCCTCTTAATGGACGTTCTGTTTCAGATGATGGAAATAACGGGAAAGACAAAAATCTATTTCTCAAAAGCTGTTTAGCAAAGACTTTCAGTGTATTGGGGAGGAAATCATAATAGCTCTTTTCTCCCCCCTGGAAGTTGTTGGTCTAAAATTGACACTACCACCACCACAAATAAATGATGTATTCTCATATTCCTGTTATCCACACATGAACACTTGTCTATTTCCTATGTTCTAAATAAATTGCTGGACATATTCGACAGCTATTCTTCAGAACACAGACTTCCTTTTCTCCCAAGCTGAATAACGTATTTCGTTACATTGAGTGGCATGGGTACTTTAGAAACTTATAAGAATTGTGAACATTTTCATGGAGAATGATGCATGCATTTTATCCAGCACTTCAACATGCAATTCATGTGGTTCATAGGACTTCCTGAAGTCCAAACATTTGAAAAACATAGGTGGCATATGTGTTTGTGTGCAGCATATAAATATGCTCATATTTAATTTTAATGAAAGCTGAACAAATTAGAAAAAAATGTTGCAGGGCAATCTGGACATCAATGCCAATTGCTGAATAAAAAAAAAAAAATAGGTGATTAAAGTGTAACTTTAAGTTAATAAATAGCCCTCAATTACTTGTTTCACTTGATGTTCAAATTGGATAATTTCTAGTGACCACTATGCTTGTTGATAAGCAGGACATGCGTATTCTGAACTTTTACAAAGATAACAGTTGCACACAGTGTCTTAGTGGCTAGATGTAGTCTCCTTGAAAATGTCAGGCAATTACAAGTCTGTATCTTTCTTTTCCATCTGTATTCTCCATGTTATGCCTTTTTCATTGTTTTTCCCTGAAAAGATTGCAGCTAAAAAAGTTGAAATTATAGCCAAGGTTGTTGGTATGGTATAATAAGAAAAAGGAAGCAAGAATGTTTTTATAAATATACTGATATGAGTATACATTTTCGAAAGAAAAGATAAATTGGGCTGGGACTTCCAAAATGAAACATAGTAAATGATTCAAAATAGTTTTTCTTTCTCTCCCAAGTTTATTCAGAGACACAATGGTTCCTTATAGTGTTAAGGGAGATAGAAAATATAGAAACTTATGAAAACTGTGCAGTGTTTTACAGAAGGAGATCAACTTAGGGAAAAATGAATTTTTTAAAGAAATTCAATGTCTTTATTTTATTGTGGTAAAAATATATACAATATAGAATTTACCATTTTACTCATCTTTAAATGTACAGGAAAGTGACCTTAACTATAGTCACCTTGTGCAATTATCACTACCGTGCCTACCTGGAAGGTTTTCATCATCTCAAACTGAAATTCTGCCTCATTAAGCAGTAAGTCTCATTCTCCCCTCCTCCAATCCCTGGCAGCCACCATTATATTTTCTATCACTATGAAATTGACTATTCCAGGTATCCCATATAGTAAATAAAATTGTATTATATCAGTTTACAAATACTTCTTCCTGGATAAGATGGCTTTAGAATTGATAACAGGATTCCCTATTTGCCTCAGGGCCATATTGAACTGACAGACAATGGACCTTTGACATGAAAAGGGAAAGAATTGATGTAAGCTATCTAAATTTTATGGCAGTAGAAAATAAAAAATAAAATAAAATAGCCAAATAATTACAGCAAAATTGCTGCTGTGCTGCTGTAGAGAAGGCAGGATTCCTCGGTGTCTTGTAGAGTATTTTCAAAGTCTGAAGTTTCACAGAAGCCAGATATATTCTTCTCCTCAGAATTCTTCATTTGATTTTCATAGCATCTCGGTTTAGCCATTGCTAGGATCCCTTAATGGAAATTTTCTATCTTCTTTCTATACTTTCCAATATCTCTTAAAAGAGAGATTAAATGGAAATCAAGGAGCCACAAGCCGCCACAGAGGGGCTCTTTCTTTCTTTCTTTTTTATTTATTATTATTATTATACTTTAAGTTCTAGGGTACATGTGCACAATGTGCAGGTTTGTTACATAAGTGTACCTGTGCCATGTTGGTGTGCTGCATGCATCAACTCGTCAGCACCCATCAACTCATCATTTACATTAGGTATAACTCCCAATGCCATCCCTCTCCCCTCCCCACTCCCCAAAATAGGCCCCACTGTGTGATGTTCCCCTTCCCGAGTCCAGGTGATCTCATTGTTCAATTCCCACCTATGAGTGAGAACATGCGGTGTTTGGTTTTCTCTTCTTGTGATAGTTTGCTGAGAATGATGGTTTCCAGCTGCATCCATGTCCCTACAAAGGACACAAACTCATCCTTTTTTATGGCTGCATAGTATTCCATGGTGTATATGTGCCACATTTTCTTAATCCAGTCTGTCACTGATGGATATTTGGGTTGATTCCAAGTCTTTGCTATTTCTTATCACACAGACAAGAGCTCTCTCTTGAGGCCTTTCAGGGGGATCTCTCAGAGACAGGGAGAGTAACCTATTTGGATGAAATACTAAATAAGATGTAAATCCAGGAGAATCTTATGAATGTGCTGCCTTGCAAAGGGATGGAAACAAATGAAACTTTCAAAGAAGCTATGAAATATGAATCCAATAAGAAAAAGATTGAATGAGATTCCCTTTCCTCTTCATTATTTTCTTGTACTTGAGCAATAATGAAGAATTAGCAAGGTAAGTATTTGCATTAGTTACTGGATACTTAGGTTGAGGAGCTGGAATGTTTTCCTAAGGACACATTTATAATTTACGTTAGATTACATTGCTGGATCCAGTTACAGTGAGGCTCAATGTACTATCATGCTTATCCACATACAATCATACATTTTCTATTTATTATTTGCACAAGTAGAATGTACAGTCTGGCTTACATAATTCCGTATTTTGAGAGAGAACATTCAGGCTTATAATGTACAATGTATTCATTTTTTTCAAAAAGTTTATTTAAATAACTAGGAGACAAGGTCAGGAGGTGAATAAATATATTATCAAAATTGTTTTGCTATGAAATGTATAAACATTCTTGTAAAAGGAAGAATGCTAAGATGCCTACATATATATTTTTATTCCCCTTTCAGCAAAGACAGAATAAATTTTGTCTTAGACATAATTGCCAATATTATAACCAAAAATCTATTAATCTAATCAGTTCATGGAGGTTGTGTTGTTTCAGTTCCCCTTAGTGTCCTCATATTTAAAGACTATGCTGCCACATTTAAGAATCATTTAGTACTGATTATTTAGCCAAATTTTCAAGGTTTGCAAGTAAGAACACATTGGCGAAGATCAAATCCTTGAAAACTAAGTTAGCATCAATTGCCATCACCAGTTGACTTGCCTCTGGATTTGTCTTCATGATTTGAGTAGCATACATAAAATTTAAAAACATTCTAATTTATTTCTAGCATGAGTTTTGAAGCATGTTAGATATGTTTTCATTTCTCTCCCTCACTGAGGTTAAAATAAACTGGCAGCTGAAGATCTGACTTCACAGACCTGCCTGTTTTAGCACTATCACTTGGGTTAATTCACATTCTCTCCAGTCACGCTATGGGGTTTTTCTGTTCTCTAGGGTCAAGAACTGTAAAGGGGCTGAGATTTTGCCCTACTTGCAAGCTGACAAGTTAGCTTGCCACAGTTAAAACAGGACTCCGGGGTCAGAGATAAAAGACTTTATTACTCGTGACGCAGCAAGCAGAATGAGCTTCATGTTCACATCTATTTCACTCGTCCGCTAAGTCCCCTGGGGATGATGCAGAGGTGAACCTAGATGGATGCCGTATTTACAGTGAGTTTGTGTCCCAGTTGAACAACATTGAGCTTAGAAAACCCTCAGTTTTATAAGGGGGCTGCAAGTAGACCTGTTCAATCTTTATCCCAAAGGGAAGGATTATCTTTATTATCCTTGTTAGAAGAAGGCTTCCCTTTGCCCTGGAGGAAGACACTACACTACCTCTATCTTCTAAGGCTTGTTGCTACACAGACATCCTTGAAAAGCTAATATAGAGAAAAAGCTGTCACAAGACATGTGGAAACTCTGTAAAGAATACCACACTCCAACATCTGTCTCCTCCCATTATTCACTAGAATGAAATACACCTTCCTTTTGACATTGTCTTAAAACAATGATGGGGGAGGATGAGGAAGAGTTAAAGTAAGACTTCTCAAACTGTAAGTCATGGTCTATCTTATAATTTTCAAACACAAAAATTCATACTTGTAAATATTTTTATGTCACTTCTGATCCAAAAGGTTTAGCATTCTAAAGTTGTTGAATTTAATATGAGGTCCTGAAGCAAATTAAGTGTTTATGTCCTGTCTTTTCTATTTTATACCATTACTTATTCAATGCATAAAAATTAATAAATAAAGAATATGCATATTTTTGTCTCAAAAATTGAGAGAGTACCAACCATATTTTAAATGTAAAATAACAAACATTGCTGTGGATATAGAATGTGTTGTTCTGTACTCTCTGTGGATTAATTTTTAAAGTTTTCCACTGAATTCTTTGATTGCATTTTTTGAAATGTTAAAGAGATTAAAAATATCTATGAAAAATACTCTCTAAATAGAATTTATGCAGACAAAACAGTAAGTATTTAATACAGTAAACAAAATTTTCTTTAACCTATGTGAAGTACTAAAGAATTTCACATAAAAAATTTGTATATCAAACTCAAAATTCTCAATTCTTACACAGCATTCTTTTAAAATGCTTCTGACATTAATAATGGTTTGTTCATTGTTAACATTACATTAGCTGAACCATATCATGATCATTAGAAATAAACTTTTTAATGTCCAAAAATAAACTATTTATAATACTGTGAAGTTGTCTCAAATGTTCTCTATAAATTTGACACCTGTATAATTAGAGACAGTAAACCTTCAAAGTTTCAGCATCTGTGTTGCAATCAAGACTTCAACAGCCTGAGATGGAAGAGAATAGCCTGATGCTGTGTTATATTGGCAGCACTCCTCCTGCACCCTTTGGTGTTCTGGTGTGGGGTAGTTTGTAATCTGCTATCCCCAAGTCCTTCTTGCAGTTGCAATGGAGACTACTCATGATGATCTTCTTTGCCAACCCATAAGACTTAGAGGTTTTCACAAAAATGGGAGCCTTAGGGACGTGCAATGAATTGTGATCTAAAAGTATGCCATTATTACCCTAACTTCAGAGAACATCAGAAGACATCAAACAGTTTTGCTGCACGTGTATACAGCTCCAAAGGTTATGAAATGTTTGTGTCACATCTGTATTTTCTGTATACAGGATAAGCTAGAAAGGAGGAAAAAGAGTAATAAGAGAAAGAGTAAGTGAGGAAACAGAGAAGCAAAAAGCATCAAGAGAGCATGAGAAAAAAGAGGAGAAAAAAGCAGAAGCAGAAATTAAAAAGGAAAGTAAAAATAAGAATAAGGTTAAAGAGTAAAGCTTTGGATACTACAAATGGTAAACAAACATGGTCCGGGTTTTAAACCAACATTCTGAGCACAACTTTAAACATTCAGGACTATGAAAATATTAAAACTTACTTAAAGGCAGACATAATTGTTTTGTAAGAAAATATTTCTCTATGGCACCATATATATTATATATGTACATATATAGTTTATATAAAGAAACTGTAATATTTAAATTATATGCACAGAATAAAATAAATTTTATTTCAAGATTAAAACATATGTCTGGTCTTTATTTGTGAGGATCTGCAATGTATGCAAGAAACTACTTGTAAAGGGAACCATTCAATTTCCTTCTAGGATGAGGGTCTTATTTGCATGTCAGAGTATGTGTGCCATTTTCATACTTCTTAACTCAGAAACAAGGAAGGGAGAATTCCATGATTAGCTAGGAGCAGCATGTGGTCTCTTGGGCTAAAGGTCAGCCACATTTGCAATGTAGTTGAGGGAGAAGAAAGTTACTGGGCATGAGAATTTTCCACAGACGTGTGCATGCATTCCAGAGACCTTCACTGAGTCACTGTTAGAAACCAATTCATGTGTTCACTACTTGAAGTACAAAGATCATAAGATTCTAGCCCCTTTCATTGCTTATTTCCTAGAGAGACACGTGGATAAACAATACATTTTTCCCAATGGACCTGCTGGAGGATAGGAATCTGGAGCTATGTCTGACTTTTTCATTAAATGTTTGGAATATTCAGCCAGCTCATAGTAGGAACAGGACAAAAGAGTGGTAATGTCTGTACTACAGGTTGAAGCTCTAGGATGCAAAGGTCAATCTACTTTTCTAGGATTTGATTTATAAAAGTCAGTACATTTCCCCATTTTGCCTTAAAAACTCTAAAACAATAGCTAAAGGAATTATAACTCAGTGTGAATATGCTATAGAATTAAGTATCAATTGATGTTTGCTTTTTTATTTCTTACTCCACTTGCTTTCACCACAGGAAAAACAAAAGGAACACACTTATCAAGTGCTACATGAGCAGAGGCTGGGTGAGGGGGCTCGCTCCTGTAATCCTAGCACTTGTTTGGGAGGCCAAGGTGGGAGGAGCACTTAAACCCAGGAGTTCAAGATCATCCTCGGCAACATAGTGAGATCTCTTCTTTATACACACACACAAATAGGGTGTATAAAGAGAGACGAGGTTGTTACTAATCAACTTGGTTGCTTGGAAAATGAATCATGGAACATGTGATATTTAATTCTACACAAGATGTATTGAATTAGTTAGTTACTGCAATGAAAAAACTACTCTAAAACTTAGTGTCATGAATGTTGGTCATCTACTCTCAGACAGGCTTGCACATGTATCCCTGTAAGCTGGAGGGATTGCTGAGGAATGGCTGGGCTGGAATAGAGTCAACTGAGAAGATTCAGCTGTTCTCTGTATCATTTCTCACCCTCTAGCAGTCATGACCTTTTCATTGTGGTGGGCAAAAAGGCCCACATGATAGCTAAAGTGTTGAAGAGCTCTCGACGCCCAGACTTGGGACTAACACAACATCACTCCTGCCACATCCTATTACTAAATGCAACTCTCAAGGCTACTCTGACTCTAGGGGTAAAATAATAGATTCCAACTCTTTATGAAAACTGCATAGACTCATTGCACATTGTGGCTTGACAGATGTAATTAATTAAATGTGTTATTTCAATCAATCCAAAAGTAGGTAAATATTTAAGTAGGTAGACAGGTGCACAGACAGACAGACTGATAGATATGTGTCTGAACAACAGACTGTTACATAATCTATTACATGGATAGATTGTAACATAATATATATGTGCATTTCTTCCAAAATTGGGTTTTCCCCCCTAAGGAATATTACAAGGCTATAAATCAGTATAAAAAAAAGCAGTTATCATGTTATGTAAAATCTATAGTTATTGGAGTGTATCACAACTTTTTATTTTTATACATTACCTTTGGTATTGTGTTTGGTTGTGACATTTTCAATAAATAAACAAATGTAAGTACAAAAAAGAAAAGAGATGAAAAGTTTTGTTTACTTGTCTTTTTTTTTTATAACTTGTCCCTTATCAAAATCTGAATGATCTCATTTTTTGGATGATCTTTTTTGAAGTATTTATGCTATCTGCAATCTACCCAGGAGGACCCCAGAGAGAACTTCAAAGATGTCAAATGGTTCTCACTCCCCAAAAAGTTGACGGAGAATGTTTTCACCACACTTGAGCAGCATTTTTATTTGCTTTGACAAAAGTGCAAGTATTATGGTATTTACAAAAGTGCAAGAATTTGCTTGTGGGAAACTGGGTAGTATACTTCTAAAAAGCAGGTAATCACCCTTCTGAGAGGCTGAAAATTTAGTATTAAAAGAGATTTGCGATGCTGACACACATATTAAGATACTGTGGGTAGAGGAAATGAATAGTGGTTGTAAATATAAGCCCATAGGGAGAGTCACAAGTAAAAGTTGCACATATGGATTTGAAATCAGGCTACCTGTCACTTGGGAAACTCTATATAATGGGTCACATAGAGAATAACAGTATAATAGCATTCACCTATTACAATACGTGGTTAATGGTTAATGATTCTTCCTAGCAGAGTAGGATAGCAAAATTCCTCTTCGACTACAGGCCATCTTATTCTCTCTCTTTCTGTTTTTCTCTGTCTCTCTCTCTCTGTCTCTCATACACTTCTCCCCATACACAAAGGCCATATATTTAGAACCATAAAAGTAAGCAGGTACTTTAGACTGATATTTGCATCGATTTAACTCTTCTTCCACCAAAAATAATTCAAATGATGGAAAAAGTATATCCATGAAGCTATTCATATAACATAAAAAATTAAAAATACACCAAATGTCATAAAATAAAGATATGACAAATTATGTTACCTCTACATGATGGAGTTATATGCAGCCTTTAAAAGTGATTACAAAGACTATATAACATATAGAAAATCTTACAGATTGTGTTAAATTGCAAAGGCTTCATAAAAATTGTAAGTATACTGTGTTAATCAGTGGGGAGATGACACATTGAAAAAAGTTACGAGAAAATACAATAAAATTATAATGTAGTTGGTAAGAATGTGTCAGACTGTTTTCTTCATTCCATTCCATTTTTCTTCATAGTTATCTTATTGGCTTTTATAATAAAATGTGTTTATAAATAAAAATAATCACATACTATTCTTTCTGCAAAAGACAGTGAAGATGATGAAAAGCAAAGATAATAAAAATAATGAAGTGAAGATAATGAAAGCATAAGAAATGCAGATCAGAGTGCATGGGGGAATGTTCGCAATGAAATCTAGTTCTATGGCTTTACTTTTGCTTTTGCCAGACTATGAATAGTTTCAGCAATTTGACACGTTTATAGCTATCCCATTGATTATACTAAAAAGTTAGAATTGTGAAGGCATACAAGGTGCACCTCTGTAAAAATAAATTCTTCATTGCAACATTGAAAACGTGGAAATATATAAGTATTTTTTAAAAGTCACGGGAAATAACTTCAATATTAAGGCTCTCAGGCCTATAAATAACAAATATTTCTGAAATCTGAAAACCAAAGACACTATTTGGTTTAGTTTTGGTTGCACAGCAATTATCGTACAGCTTTATTCTTTGGTTGTTCAATTCTGAACCATTTACTAAGCATCTACAATCTTCTGAATCTTCTGGTGTATTGTTCTAGTACAGGAGACACTGAAGGCACACAAGGTCTTTGGTTTCATGCAGCTTGTATTATAGAGGGAGATGATTTTATTGAATGCTTTTTCTGTGTCTATTGAGAATATCATATGATTTTTGTTTTTAATTTTGTGTAGTGACTCACATGTATTGATTTGCATATGTTGATCCAACCTTGCACCTCAGGAATGAAACCCACTAAATTGTGATGAATTATCTTTTTGATGTGCTGCTGGATTCAGTTTGCTAGTGTTTTGTTGAAGATTTTTGTGTCTGTGTTCATCAGGGATATTGGCCTGCAGTTTCTTTTTATTGTTGTGTCCTTGCCAGCTTTTGGTATCAGGATGATATACTGGTTTTGTAGACTGAGTTAGGATTGAATCACTCTTCCTAGGTTTTTTTGAATAGCTTCAGTAAGATTTGTACCAGTTCTTCTTTGTACATCTGGTAGAATTTGACTGTGAATTCACCTGGTCCTGGGGTTTTTCTGATTTGTAGATTTTTTTTATTACTGATTTCCAAGCTGTTCCACAAACTACAATGTTTTCTAAGATTTGTACACTGTGTAGAGTGGACTAGAGGGGAATTGTATCCTACTTTTTAAAAATAGGGATTGAGTGAGCCAGTTTAGGACTCACAGTAATGATGCTAAGTTACTACATTTTCTTGTGCATATAATGCTTCATATGTTGTTTTGATTATTCATGTTCACATTTCCTGTGTTTACATTTTTAAAATTGTGGCAATTTAAATTAAGAATTTAAAAAATGTATTTAATATTGTAACTTATTATTGGTCTGTTCACGTTTTCAATTTCTTTCTGTTTCAGTCTTGGGAGGTTGTTTTTCCAGGCATTTATCCATTTCCTCTAGGTTTTCTAGTTTGTGCACACAGAGGTGTTCATAATAGTCTCTAAGGATCTTTTATATTTCTATGGTATCAGTTGTAGTGTCACCTTTGTCATTTTTTATTGTGTTTAGTTTTTTAATTTTCTTTCTTTTTGCCTTAGCTAATCTAGCTAAGAGTCTATCAATTTTGTTTATACTTTCAAATAACCAATTTTTAGTTTTGTTGAATCTTTGAATGGTTTTGGGATCTCAGTTTTATTTAGTTCTGCTCTGATCTTTGTTATTTCTTTTTCTTTCTATTAGTTTTATTCTTGTTTTTCTAGTTCCTTTAGATGTGACATTAGGTTGTTGAGAAAGAACAAAAAATCATACACCAATAATTTCTGCTTGTGATGATGCTTTCTGTAAAGACATTAAAACAAATTGGTGGACAGAAGGACAGACAGAGACTGCAGACCCGTTAAATTAACTAGTCAGAAGAGACCTCTTTGAGAATGAGATGTTTGATCTGAGATCACAAGGGAAAACAAGGGGTAGTCATGTAAAGATCTAGGAGTAGTATTTCAGATGATGGGAATGGGAATGATACAGGCAGAGTCCAGTGTGAAAACCCAGAATGCCAGTGATCAAGAAGGAAAGAGTAATAAAATAAGAATCAGACAGGCAAAGCTAGACATGGCCCCAAGTGCATTAGAAAACCTTGGAGGGTTAGGCAATAGCATGGTATGGCATGGTTCGTGTTGTCATAAATTCATTCCTATGCTGTGCAGAGAAAGGATTCCACAGGGAAAACATGCCGCAATGAAATAAATTAGTAGACTGCATTAGTACCAACAAGAAACTGTAGCAGCCCAAACTAGAATGAAAAAGTTATATTGGAAGAAGTGCATGGATTTGGAACCTATGTTAGTAACAGGAGCAACCGTCTTTGTTGACTCTTTGGAGATGGTGGGTGAGAGAATACAAGCAGTGAGGTGACTAGTTGGTTGTGATCTTTAAGCAGATGTGCAATGATGCAATATTTGATAAAGACATGGTCAATGAAAGTTTTTCTGTGATGGTGATCCAGAATGTTGGTTTGGGTATATTAAGTTTGAGATATCTAGTAAGCATTCAGGTAGAGATGTCAAATATATAACTTGTGTCTCTTTCTCTCCATATGAGTATCTTTAGCTCAATGGATAGGTAAGGACTTTCCTACAGATTTGGATGTCAATGTCATATAAATTATATTTAAAGCAATGGGAATGAATGAGATTGTATAAGCAGATAACGCAGATAAGTTCTGCAGAAATAATTTCTGTGGAATTCCAATAATGAGAAGTAGGAGCAAATAAGCTGTCATCAAGAAAGGCTGAAGAAGAATGGCCATTTATGTGAATGAGTCACAATGGCCAAGAGAAGAGTGTTTCAAAAAATAGAAAGTCATTGAATGAGTCACATGCAGCCTGCAAATCAGTTAAGATGAGTTAAATATAGTGAGGGCCAAATTATGACTGACGATGGTTTTGGAGATAGAGAACACATTGGTATCTTAATAGAGAAGCTAATTAGATGTCTCTAAAGAGAAAACGGTATACTAGAAGGTGAAAAAAATTAGCTCTCTAAAGACCACTTTAGATAATTTTTCCAAGAATTTACTTCTCCTAATAACTGAACACCAGCTGGAAGTATCAATGTAATATGTATTTATTTATAGAAGTACATACATTTATTGGCACACATGCATAAACACACATACTTGTGCACACACACATACACACACACACACACATATATTTTAAGAAGGAAGCTACTGAAATATATATGTATATTTATTAGAAAGGAGTATAGTTATCAGGCAATTAAAAACTATTTTATACCCTAAGCCAAATTGGCAGCATATCCTGTAAGGATGTTTTTTTCCAGTGGTTAGCAACTTACTACTACGAATGATTTGTGTTGAGCTGTGAAGGGATTTCCATAGTACTGAAATCTTGTGTGTGGAATTTCCACATATTTGTATACAAATTTTATCTACACCACATTTCAAGTACAGCCGTATCTCCTGCTTGATGTTAATGCACAAGAAAAATTCTCTGCAGCACTGTTCCTCTCAGAGAGGCATGGAGAGATCTTCTAGAGAATGTGCCGCCTGTCACACATGGACAAAACCTTGATCCAGGTGCTATGTATTAGCTCTGCTAAATAAGTTGCATTGTTTTCATTTTAAGGTGAATAAATAGACTCAAAAAGATTAAGTAACTTATCCAAGTGGCAGAAAGTAACACTCTTTGTCAAGGAAGTAGGTATTCAACTTCAGAATTTTTGTGAATAGAAAAAATAGAAATATAAAAGAAAGTGCTTAGGGAACTACTCTCTGAAATGAAATGTCTCTCCTAGGCAGTTGCAGTTAACAGTATCCAATTTTCTAAGCTTCTCTGGTAGCCACCTGTTACCTCCCGCAAAAGAAAAATTAAACTAATCTGAGGGACAGATTTTTGTATCTCGGTCATTTGAGTCCAAATTTCCATCTACTTTTGCCTGCAACTGAAGTTAACTAAGCTCAACTGATACAAGTGCAAATACCCATGAAGTCTTCAAGATTTATCTGACCACAATTCAGCAAAATAGAACTCCTTAGCTTAGTAAAGGTATGACTGAGTGAGGGATCTTACATTCAAAGGTTGCAAAAGAATATACAACTCAGTAACATTTCATCTGAAAACCAATAGAAGGATATTTTAACATAGGATCATTGTTCCAATTCAGAAATAATTGGTAATAGATACTCAATATTTAGTTGTACTTGTACCCAATTTTAAAAAGCAGCTCAAAATTATACTGAAGATGTTAAAACTGTGAATTGAAAAGGGTTTGGATATGGGTATTGGCCTATTATAGCTCTACATCTACTGGGAAACATGAAGTAAAGACAGAAATAATTAGAAATGTATATTAACTAAAAATAGAAACTTTAATTAGAATCACCAGTTTTTCAATTGAGGTCTAAAAATTGTGAGCAAATGATACTCCACAGATGATAGGTGCTACTACCTATTTTTGTAGAAATATACAAGATATACAAAGTTTTTACATATGTTGATTTTTGTATATGACAGTTTATGAGGCTGGCAAAAATTATTATTTGTTATCATCATTTTATATATGGTAATGAGATGAGAAAATAGTCAGGAGACTTCCAGAATTGACACAGCCAATATTTTACATAGTGTATAATGGCTATTCATTTAGATCATATTGTATGGCGGTTTCGCCTTACATTTCAAACTTCCTGACCCAAAGGATTTCCAATTGTTTCCAAAATGTTCCACAAACTATTATGTTTTCTAAGATTTGTGTACTGTGTAGAGTGGACTAGAGGGGAATCACATCCTAGTTTTATAGAGAGGGATTGAATGAGCCAGTTTAGGATTCACAGTAATGATGCTAGGTTACTACATTTTCTTGTGCGCGTAATGCTTCATGTATTGTTTTGATTATTTATATTCACATTTTACTATATTTACATTTTTAAAATCATGGCAACTTAAATTAAGAATTTTTAAAAAATCATTTAAAATAGACTTTAAAAAATCTGCTCCCAGGGTGAAATTTCTTAACATAATTATTTAATTCACCTCAGCTTATTTGTTCCTTGGTTTTGTTATGTTGTACTTCATTTATATTCATTTGTAGCATTAGATGTTAGGCCGTAGTTAATTTTCATCATATTGATTTCCATAACTGGTTACACAACTTGATGAGAAAAAATATAAAGTGGATTTTGCTTCTTGAAGAAAAGACAACAAACCAGCATAATCATACTGGGACTGTCAGTTCAAATTAATCAACTGTTTCTGTTTTCTTTTCCTGGAAGGACAGAGAGAGAGAGAGAGAGAAAGATTGAGAGAGACTGCCTAAAACTCAATCAGTGATCAGGAAGAAGGGAATCTGCTCTTCTAGGTCTGAATAATCAAGTGCATGTGTTTTTAATTAGCAACATCTTTGTACTGTATGCCTCATTTAAATGCTCTTATTTGGCATGTTGATTTTCTGTGATTATTCATGTTTCTATATATCCCGATAAAATAATTTAAACAATCAATTAAATCAACTTGAGTAAGCACAGAATTGAACACAGCAGAGAAAACCCTCTTTGCTGACAAGGAGTGAAGGGCCCTGATTAGCATAACCTTCACACGGGGGTTTGTTTTCCTTATCTAACAAAAAGGGGGCACTTTCTGAAACTTATTTCTACATAGGACAGGTATTGTTTCTGCAGAAAAAATAATAATAATAATAAGCACGTGTTTGATCACATTGTCTAAGGAAAAAGGAAACTTCATTTACCATAACCTTAAGCAATTTGTTTTCATATGGACTGAAAAGCGAAAGAGCCCCTTAAAAATTAGCCTCAAGCAGCAGATACTCTTTTTTTAGGTTTGTGGGTCTCCGTGAGATCAGATGGCTTCCCCAAACACGGTTTTAGAGAGAATCACAACCTTTAATGGAGCCTGTGTTAAAAAAGACTGTTAGAGAAAGTTGACCAAGGGCTTCGTTCCATGGCCACCGTTTCCTGCGTGTGCAGCTCCACACAGCGACCGCGGCTTGCAATGCGCGGAGCACAGCGCGGCCTCTTCCAGCCGGAGCCGCGGTGGCGGCTGGTGGCCACCCCAGGGAAATAAAGCCATTGCTGCAGCAGCAAAATGGCTCAAAGTCCAGCCAAAGCCTGGCCTTTTCCTGTGAGTAAATACGCGGCCTATTTGGTTCTCCGTCCCGAGTGATTCCCGGCTCAATAACGTTTCTCTTCCAGGGAGCCCACTGGAACTCCACTAGCTGTGACGCCTCCTCGCTCGCCCCCAGCGCGCGCCTCAGACCGGTGCTTGGAGAGCGCAATGTCCCCGAGAGGGAAGATCCCCTACCTGGAATGGATGGTTCCAGACCAGCGGGAACGCGCTCTAATCCTTAATGGAAGCAAGCGTGGGAGGAAAGCACAACGTCTAGGACTTCCCTCTAGTGTAAGAACAGGAGGAAGAAGAACCTGAGAAGTCGCCGGGGAAGGGAGGCCAGGAGCAGGCGTCCGGCCCCTTCCCACAGCCCGGGAGAAATTAGTGTAGCGCCCCGCCCCTCCCCGACCCCCGTCCCCACCACACACACCAGCGCCCCTCTCCAGCCTTTATCGAATTTCCTCTCACATCTATCAACAACCTCCTGGTGAAGAAATCTGCACTGCACAAGTTAAGAGCCTTCAAGGGCGGGAGGTGTTACAGTCTCGCTCTTTCCATCTTCCCCCTTCACTCTACATAGTTTCAAAGATCCGCATGGCCCTGGTTTTGACCAGTTTTCCAACAGTTTCACCGTTATGTATTTCAACTTCCCGTCTCAGTTCACTTGCGTCTGCACCCGTTGCTGAGTGTGGGTGGTGGAGCCCTGGGTGACAGCACTCAGGATCACGAACCCATACCCTTCTTTATGCTCGTTGTCAGCCAGTTGCCAAGAGCAGTGGAACAGACACAAGTGGGGGCTGTTTGGGGAGGGAGTGAAGAGCCTTGAAGGCCCAGGAGAGCGCGGATTCCGGAGTAGGGAGGCGAGGGGGCAGCGTGGGAGACCAAAAGGGAAATGGGCTGAAAAGCCAAGCAGAAAAAAAAAAAAAACAAAAAAAAAAAAAAAAAAAAAAAAACGTAAATTGGGCTTTGCTCCGGCTTTACAAAGGCAGAGATGGTCAAGCCCTCTGACTGACTTTGTGCCATCTTTATCCCGTCCTTTGTGAAATAAACCGCTTTCTGCCCCCCTGCAGGAGCTTAGGCTGTGGGAGACTCGCTTGCACAGCCCTGGGCCTCCAAGCTCCCTGCTCGCTGAGCCCAGCGCTGACACTCACAGGAGCTGCGTTCCCTGGATCCTCTGAGAGGCTCTGCAACGATCCCGATCCAATTCAGCAGCGTTATAAAAGGTAGCCGAGTGGAGATGCCTTTTCTTGTCTTTTTCATTCTTTCATTCTCTGTCTTTTAAAATTTTAACAATATCCTGTCTTTTCCCCGTAGAGGGTCTAAGAATCTTCACTGGGTTTAATTTAGGAATTTCAAATTGGATTTCTCAAAATTTGAATGTGGTCACATTAATTGGTAATCAAAATTGCGAAGTCTTCCAAAATAGCGTTTTTCATCTTATGCAATTAGAGGTCCATGAGCTTTCCAAAGAAGCTCTGGATTTTCCACGGTACAAATCTGTATTTCTCTCTCTCTCCCTCTCTCTCTCGCTCTGCCTCTCTCGTGCGTGTGTGTGCGCGCGCCTGTGCGTGCGTTTTCTTTCATTTCTAGCATTAGGAAACTCGTCAGGGCCACTGAAAAGTCAGGGGAGGCTCAGATGTTATTTCCCATGGATTCCTGTTTTTCCGGAAACATTGTCACCAATGAGACTGTTATTTTGTAGAAACAATTAGCCCCTACCAAAAAAAAAAAAAAAAAAAAAAATCACCGAGGGGAGAAGGCTAGGCTGGAAGACAAGGAAGCTGCTGCTTGGATTCGCTGGTGGAGGAAAGTGCGACCGGGAGCTGGGCTTGGGGGATCTCGTCCCCTTAGTTCAGCACCAGAGGGGATGGACAGCGTCTCCGGACTGGGCTACAGCCACAGGGAGGGAACTACGCTGCTGAGGCCGCTCTCCTTGCCGCCACTGTCGTCGCCAGGGGCAGCTGGGCTCCTTGCTCCTCGCAGCTAAAAGGAGGTGTCTCCTATTACTCCCTCGCCTCCCGGTCCCTTCCTTAATGGATGAAAAGTACCCCTCCCTCTACTCCTGCTGTACCTAAGGACAGGACTCTGAGGAGTACTCTTGCTCCACCGATTAAACTCTTAGCAGCAACTTCAAGAATCATTTTTCCATAAGGGCCTGGGAGGAATTCTGGCAGAAGAGTAAAGTCGAAGTTCTTAGAAGCTCTGAGAAATCATGGGCCATACAGTAAGGGTCGAAATGTTAAAAGGCCCACACTTCTTGAAATAAACAGAATGGTCCTGAGTGGGTTGCAACTGTTTTGGAAATAGCTTTGTGAAAAGAGGTTGGAGATCCACTCAAAATTCTACGGTAGAGAAACTGAAAAGACATCTCATTTCATTGCTCGGCAGGTAAGTGATAGCACTATTATTTTTATTTATTTATTTATTTTTAATTATAATGACTTGTCTTACGGTTTAACAGAAAGAACATAAGCAATATAATTTTTCCTGGAATTAAGGGGAAGACAAGAAATTTGGTTTTAAAATAATTGTTTCTGGTTCATTGTGTGACAAGAAGAATCAAAATAACATACATATTGCCTTACATGATTACAGTAAACTTTTAGCTGGCCGTATTTTATTGCTTATTTAATATCTTTTTGGATCTGTGCATATCTTGTTTATTTTTTTCCAAAGATAATACAATCTGACGTTTCTCAAGATAATTTTGTTGTCTTATATATGCCCAAAGTGATCCTGCCTGTGTTACATAGTATGCAAGACTCAAAAAGTTAAAATAGAGAGGATTTAACCATGCCCTCTAACACATTTGATATTGTTACAATATACCAAACTATGCATGGGAACAAATACACGTATACATACACACCAGATTTCTCACTCCTTGCCAACCCCCAAGTATACCTACACCTGTAGAATCTTCTGTAAGGAGACACTCACATTTTTGCTTAGCACCCTTTTTCTGGCCTTTTAAAGCTCAAGACTGCTTTCTCAAACTTGATCTGCCAGAAGGCAGAAAATGAGAAGCTTTAGTGTGCCTCTTTAGGAGAGCTGGATTTCAAAATCATTCTAACTTATTAGTTCTGCAAAATACATTTGTCACTGAAATCCAGATAGTGATAGGGGCCAATAAGTTCCCGAAAAACCATAAATTTTAAAATGTTCATTAAATCTGTTTTCTGTTGATTCTTATTTCTAGTCTTCCCCTGGAGCTTTAAAATTACCATCTTTCACAGTGACCTTGATAAGCATTCTGCTTTAATAAAAAGGGTTCACTGGGCAAAAGCAGTTACACAAATTTATAACCCGTGCCTGACATTTCACTAAGAATTTGATCAATTCCAATGAGTACATTCAGTTCAGTGAAGAGTTTCCACTTGCAAGGATGGAATTTTACAATCATGTAAATACATGTGATGACATATGCATAATCAACTCTGTGAAAAGAGTTTACCCCTTTGAAAAATTACAGGAGATCCTTAGGTTTTACTTTTAATCTCATTGGTTGTGTGTAACTGATAATAAAATGGCTCTACTTCACATCTGTACATACCTTCCTTCTCAATTTTAACACAAAAATCATTGGAGGCCGTTACAGTAGCATTCATTGGTGGGGTGATGTCCTCTTGTTTTATGTTGGCTGAGTGTAGCAATTACACTCTGAGGAAAAATCATTCTTAACTGTCACCACTTACCATGAACCTGCTTGCTTAGCAGAAAAGGAGCAGAGGCATCTATGTCACTGAGCTCCTTGGGGGCTCTGTTGCCCTATATAGGTCAAGAATGATTATTTGAGGAGCAGAAACGTGTATCATTGATTTGGATTCCTTCCCAGAAAACCTACAATGTGCTCTTAACACAATCCTTTTTTTTTCCCCAATAGGAGAGGTATGGAAGTGAAATTATCACATGGAAGGCTTAATCATATTTTAAGAGAGTTACAGCATGTTGTTAGACAATTATTTTGGTTGTCAATTAACACAGAGGGACTCCCCTAGTCAATACGGCATAAAATGTAAGCAGAGAATGTGTTTCGAGAAGCACTCCTCTGGGTATATGGCCGCAGTTCCCTCCTCAGGGGCAGAGGGGGCAGGCTTTCTCTATGTGTAACTGAAATCTCAGAAAGTGAAAGTTACCTTTGACTAATCCCTTAGGAGATTTAGTTACAGAAATACTAACTCTAATTTACCCCAAACTCATGAAAGTGCTTGGAAGCCCTTGTCAATCTTTATCTGTAGGGAAATGTCCTTACATTGAGATAGAGTTGGGAAAGCAACTTAATGCCTACCTAATGCTAATCTCTAATTGCAAAACAGATAGTCAAACAAGCAAACAAAAAGGGGGTAGTGGAAAGCAAACTTCATTATTGCACAGAATCACTTGCCTTTAAAGACCAATCAGCATTTTATTAAGGGATATCTGTACTCCACTAAGGACATCTATTTGATTTGATAGTTATTTTGTTTTGCTGAAGAAAAACGATGCATGAAGTCTTGGGAGTACCAAACACAGTATCTCTTCCTCATTAAAAAAAAAAAAAAAAAAGGCCGGGCACGGTGGCTCAAGCCTGTAATCCCAGCACTTTGGGAGGCCGAGACGGGCGGATCATGAGGTCAGGAGATCGAAACCATCCTGGCTAACAGTGTGAAACCCCGTCTCTACTAAAAAATACAAAAAAAAAAAAAAAAAAAAAAAGTTTTATTGGATAAGACTAAGTGTTGTTGGCTGTTGCTTGCATTTGAGACTCAAAAGGGAAAAGTGAGATAGGATTACATAATCTAGAAAATGTAAAGTGTATATAGGACCAGAGCATAATTAAAATGAGCCCTGGAGTCTGTTCAATTGCCTTCTTCCAAAATATTATAAAAACATTTCTTAATTAATTGTTGCATGGACTATATAGTAATATTTGTATATTACCTGTATAGTCTAATGTAATTATCAATACCATGAAATCACATTGGATTCTAATGCCCACGTTTTGCCTTTGGAGTTATTTACTTGGGTTTCAACGAAGTTCAAACATTTATTAAAAAACATAAAAATAAGAAATGACTATTGCTAATATTTAGTAATTGACTGTTTTTGACCACTTAAAGATTTATAAATTCCAGGTGGCTAACCTGCTTACTCACCTAGTTCTGTCAAGCACGACTAAAGTCACTAGGAAAGAAAAAAGCATATTGTAAGCTAGAAATTATTTCCGTAGCCATCTCACCTTCCCAGAAATCTGTACAGTGTGTTACAGAATAGAACTCAAATGGAGAGAGACATCTTATTTGGTGTTTTCTTCCTATTTAGCTTATCGGAGTGAGCACATAGCATGTGTTGGAAGAGACAACATCCTGCAGCAAGAAACATGTTACACATCATGTTGTAGGGAAACAAGTACTACCCGACGGCCAAAAGATCAGCATTTTTTTAACTGCTGGCTGTAAGATCTTCTACAAGTCACTCAATTCACTGCAGCTTAATTTTTCTTCCTTAAATTTGGGGATGCTTTACCTTTCAATGAAGGCACAATAATTTACATAGAGCTGATACGTGAACACTCATAAGATGAGTGAATGATGCCTACTTTGTGGGATACTGGAAAGTCCAAATTCAGTGATTTTGAGAGTGTTCTGGAAACAAGTGTTGTATCTGTGGGTTACTATAAATAATTTCCAATAGCATTCATTCATTCATCAAAAAATCCCACCAATTACTACATACCAGGCACATCTTTTATATTTAACAACTCTCACCTCGGGGAATATAATACTTTCCTGATAATTCAGCAGTCATTTTCTTTATATCTCTTAATGGTGTAAATATAAGCGATATTCAATGAAGGTGGACTTGATTTAAAAAATATTTATTACTCAGAATTGACACCACGTTCTTTATCAATTGGACAAACCTAGTTGACCTGAGTTTATTTCAACAACTTTCATTTTGACCTTCAAAGAATCTATCACTTTGTGCCATAATTTTCTGGGTGATATAAGTCCACACACCCAGACAAGTGCACAAGTGCCATAATTTTCTGGTTTATAAAGGAGGATTAATGTTTGCCATTAGTGATATTGATAAGGAAACTCATAGGATGAAGTAGATTTCAAAACTGCATATCCTAAAACATCCAGAAAGCATTGTGATTTGACTGCTGGCTTGTGAGCATGGAGTGAAATGTGGACAACATTAGGGCTGATCTAAGGGGCTAGTCTGGAAATGCTGTTAAGATGCTGTCTTGATTTAGTCCAAAGCCTAGATTCTATTCATAGGCCTCTTTAAAAAATCTCTTTAGATTTCCTAAAATCTAATAGTATTCTGATAATATGCTTAAGAAATGTAAGTCAATGTTTGGTGCTACAGTTATTTCCAGCATTGTTTTGTGGTTAAATTAATACTATTGCACCAGAGATAAAAAATTATATCATCACTTACTTAGTAATATAATTCAGATTTTTTGTTTTTTGTCAAACATACACACACAAAAAACCCAGAAACAGTTGAAAAAATAAAATGAAGAAGAATCAAGAGTAAGAGGTCGTTAAAATAATGTCTTGAGGCCAGAGAATTTATCTTTGAATTATCCTTAAATTATCACTGTGAGGTTTCTTCAGCACATTGTACACACTGAAAGAGTCAGAAAATCATTTTGGGTTTCCTTAATTTGTTCTTCAATTTGTCAGCAAAGTTAAAGTGATCATGTTTTTTTTTTTTTTCCAAAAACGTATCATTAAATCAATTCATTTAAATACTTACTAATTATCACTTCATCATATGTAATGTACATACTCGAAAACATTTTTAAAATTAAAAATTGTGAAGTAATTATATGCTCTATGTTTAACAAATTTACTCACAATTTCAGTTTAAGATTTAGTTTTTTAAAAGAATAAGTGTTTGCCTGATGAATTCACTAAATAAGCTAACAGAAAATTGAAATCTTTTAGAAATGGTGCCAACATTTTAATAATAATGTGTTACTTATATAAAACTACGAAAAGGCCAAGTATGGTGGCTCATGCCTGTAATCCCAACACTTTGGGAGACTGAGGCAAGAGGATCACTTGAAGGCAGGAGTTTGAGACCAAGACCAGCCTGGGCAACTCAGTGAGACCTTGTTTCTTCAATAGGAAAAACAAGGTAAAAAAATTAAAAAGAATATCTCGGTGTGGTGAATGTGCCTGTAGTCTCAGCTACTCAAGAGGCTGAGGTGGAAGGATCACTTGAGCCCAGCAATTGAAGGCTGCAGTGAGCTATAATCACATCACTGCATTCCAGTTTGAATGAGATTCTATCTCAAAAAAGAAAAACTATTAAGAAAATAATAAATTTTATTTGAATCTTCTCAAGGGGAGCCACAGTGAGAAATAGGTATCTGAGATTAAGAAATTTAGAGTATAGATGAGAAAAGAGTATTTTGTGGTTAAAAATGCATCCAGTACACACAAAATCTGAGGTTCAACAT
Organism: Piliocolobus tephrosceles; assembly: GCF_002776525.5. Taxonomy (NCBI): domain Eukaryota; kingdom Metazoa; phylum Chordata; class Mammalia; order Primates; family Cercopithecidae; genus Piliocolobus; species Piliocolobus tephrosceles. Next base: position 50,619,598 of record NC_045440.1, read on the forward strand.
GGTTTATCATCCATTAGTTGTGTGGTCTTGGGTAAATCACCTTATCTTAATTTAACTGCTCATCTGTATCCTTGGTCCTATTGGTAAATCATTATTATGTCCATGAGAAAACAAAGTCTATGTTTAGTTGAACTCATAAACTTTCCTTCCACATCTGTCATGCCATTCTTCTTGAAAATATTTCCGTGCTCTCATGGTGGAACATACATGGGATTTAGAATCAGTCTTAAGTTTGAATCCTGATATAGAAATGGCATTATTGACAAAAACTTGGGCAAGGAATGAGAAGTCTCTGACTCTGATGTCCACTGCAATATGTTGCAGGGAACAGTTAATGAGTAAATTGTATGGAATGGCTAGTGCATTGCCAGGGATTTGTTGAAGCTGGTGAGTGTTATGACTTGACCTGTTAGACTAGCCTATGCACATGGCTCTGTTCAACGACTGCTCTCTTATTTCTCCAGATAAATCCCCCGTGCTGTATATTCTCTTCCAAACATACTGTCCTCACCACCACATAGTTCTGTTGTTAATGCTTTGTCCTAGACTTTCCCTTTTCTGTTTACTTATTCAAATCTCTATCTCTTTACATAGATTGTAAATTCAAATTCCCGCAGGGTGTAGGCAGTTCATGTAAGGAGTGAAGCTAGCCAGTGAGATCTGCATCACATGGCAGAAAGCGAGCCATCAAGAGTCCTTGGCTTAGCTCTGCTCAGTTAGAACAAAACGTGAGAACTGAAAATAGAGAATTTTGTGTGAAATCTACTTTTTGTTTTCCTAATTTAATTTTAAAATTTTGCATGTAACAAAACAGACTACATGGTAGATTCCACACATAGCTGCCGAGCCTTTTCATTTCCCATTTCAATGACATTTAATAGAAACCCCAAACTGAGATATTTAGTCAGATTTTTTCCAGACCTTTTTGTTTTTGTCTAAAAATGAGACGATGAATCAAGACTTCATGAAAAGGTTCATCTTAATATATTTTTACAATTTTAAAATAAATAAACTTAAAAATAATGAGTGGCTGAGATAAAATAGATACTTCATGTTTTTGAATGGGCAAAAGTTTTGTGGGGAAAAATTAATTCATAGAATAAATAGTAGTGAGGATAGGTCAATAATATTCCATAATATGTTTTATTCCAGCATCTTTTCAAGCTACTGTTTTTGCCCTTCATACACACACAACAGCTACAATAACCCAGATAATAACCTTGACTAACAATGAGACTAAGACAAGATGATTAGTTTTTTGTCTAATATCTGCAAATATTCCCTCTTCCCAGAATACAGATTTTCTACTTTTGTGTCTACTCATATGTGTAAAAACAGATAATTTCTCTGGAAAGTTATGTTTTACATTTCATCAGCAAATTATAACACACTCTATAGAATGTTCTGTTGGAGTTCATAAATTGGAGTCAGATGTCTTATTGTATGTTCGGTGATATAAGTCCACACACCCAGACAAGTGCACAAACACAGGGATGGATAAGATTATGCTTTGGTTTGATATATGGCAAATTTTTTTGTAATTTATTCTTTTCTAATCCTTGTTAATAGTGACTGTGCCAAAGGGAAAAACAATTCTGCTATTACTGATGAAAAAAAAAGGAACTTATTTTGCCTAATTGGTATTTGTATATTTTAATTTCTTTTTTTGCCGGAAGTGACAAAATCCCAGTTCTAAGTGGCTTAATCCAAATAAGCAACTAAACAAAAAAATATATGTACAAAAGAGAATTACTGGCTCATGCAGTAGTAGATTATAGCAGGTATGGCTTGATTAAAGTGTTCAAACATTATCCACATTCTTCAGTGTTATCTTCATTCCAAAGTACAGTTTGCCTACATGATAACGTTTGCCTCTTTCTTTGTTCTCACTGTCTTTCTCCCTCACTCCTGTCTATGTCTCTGTTTCTGTCTGTATCTCTTTTCTCCCACTCTCTTCTCTATCTCTTTCTCTGTCTTACTCACCTCCTTACCAGTTATAGATCTACAGTGTTTCCTTTCCAAATCCAGTTCACTTCCTCAATAGTTCCAGTAGATGTACTGGGACTGACCAAGGGAATTACTTATTGGGCTGAATCTTGAAGTAGGGTGGGCTTTACAAAATCACACTGATTGAGGGGTATTTAGTTATTGACTCCTGTCTGCAAATATTTCCTCTTCTCAGAATACAAATTTCTAGCATAGTGCAGTTTTCAGCAGAAAGGAGAGACTATATTAAAGGATAGAAAAAGAACAACACTTGTCCTCTACAATACTAGCGAAGGATCTACCCAAGATTTCTAAGTCAGTGAATTTATCTACTGTTGATGGAATACTCAGCAAAAGTGGGTTCATTGGCTTGTTGTTTCCCTAAAAGCTTCTTTTTTTTTTTTTCCTAAGGAAAGAACGTCTTAAAATGAAATATTTGACCTTAAATGTAATTAACACATCAAAGTTTTGTGGGTGTCCTTTTACTATATTATTAACAAATGAATAATATGAAAAGGACACAGAAATGGATTAAAAAATCACTGGGGATAAAAGAATTGTTATTTCTGAAGAGTCATTTTTTTCTGTATTTGGTGATTTTTTTCAGTAGTTTTAAATGATATTTCCTTACTTAACACGTGGTAAGCCTGTTCCAGCTTAGCTAGACTATTTTTCTTTTGTTTTCCTGGTCTGGTTTTAATCTTGAAGAAGTAAAAGTCCCAAAAGTAGATTAATCTACTTGTGTACATTTTACGCCATTATTATAGATAACACAATCAAGAGTAATACAATAGGGCACATTTAAGTCAAAGTAAGTCAGATTGTGGTAGTTTGTCTAGTTCATTAATTTCACAAATTGACTTTATTTTTCTCTTCAAATACATCTTTTTCTCGACTTAAGCAATTAGAGAAAACTAAAATTTGCCTATTATCCACCTAATTCATTTATTTTTATTTTCCATGTTGTGTTTTTTTCCAAGAAATCTTCCTGAAGTTGGAGCTAGAAGATTCAGTATAAAGTCTTCATAGGGCATAATAAATGCAGTTAAGAAAATGTAACCCTACACTTCAGTTTCCATTCATAATACTATTTTCTCACATTCTATGTGTTATTTATGATTGTTAGAGTCCTGTTTTAGGGAATCTCATGTGATTCTCACATCAGGACTGATAAGCTGAACTTTTCATTCTTGTTTTGCAAATGGGACAATCAAGGTCCAGAAAAGTTAAATGATTCTCTATAGATTAAGTCAAAATTGAGATTTGGGATCGATATTTAATACTTTTCTATTCATAAGTGGTTTAGGGAAAAAAAACTGCCTCTCTTCTTATAACACCTATTATAGGCTTTACTTCCTTCAGATTGCAGTAAATAAATAAAAAAACAAAGAAACAACAACAACAACAACCAGCAACAGAATTTCATTGACTTTTAGCTTTATTAAGCAACTGGAGAGATTTAGATTCTCGAGAATCTTGAAGGGTTCATATATTATCTTGGTCTTAATCTTACACAAACAGAGAGGATTTTGGACAGCATAATCACATGTTGAAAGTCATATTTTACAAGCTTCAGTGAACCATGGTGGACCAGGGTTGATTCTGTTGCAGAATTCAGACTCGAGTTGATGAGAACTGGATCTAATTGAGTGAAGGTTAGAAATGAGCCTAATAAAACTAAATGACCAGATGTTAGTTATGCCACCATCACATTAAACAAGAATCAGGAGGAGGCCAAACGAGCTAATATTTTCATATACTAGGTAAATGCTCACATGTTCTATAAGTGTGAAATATGCCTCTTTGGAAGGAAACATGTGATATCTGACATGGGACAGGCCAAATGGATAATGAGACGACATAATAGCCAAATGCAGGTGAAGTACCCATTAATTTTAGAAAGAGGGTAAAACCTGACCTATCTAACTCAGAGTTACCAATGTGGAGATTACTGCTGCTGTTATGAAAATGTATTAGCTATTTGAGAGAATAAAAGAAAAACAATTGCTTACAGACATAAATACCTTTCAAAAGTAGGAAAAAGTAAGAGAAAAGAAGGTTATAAAAGAGTCGTAGAAAGTGTAGGGGAAAGGTATAAAGGAAAATTCATAGAGTTCTAAGAACCATATGATGGTTGACAGTGTTGATACTGCACAGAAGTGAAAGGAATGAATGTTTGAGGTTCCTTTGGGTTTGCTCAAAAGCAGATCATGAGGCAACTTGGAGAGAACCGTTTCTGAAAAACGATTAACATAATCTTTGAACTGTCAGATCCTCAAGATCAAATCAAGGACAGCAGTAGAAAGATCATGTTCATTCTAGGAAGAGGGTAGGGATCAGAAGGGATTTTTTATGACAAGGAAAAAGCACTACAGAATTATTGCTGACAATGTGTGTTGTCTCCCTTATTGCTTCCGGTTTACAGCCTGCTTTAGCATTAGATGATGCTGCATTTCTGGGAACATGAGTGCTTTGTTGCATTAGATCAGATCAGGTCTGTCTGTGGCGATTAAGGTCTAGTGATTGGAATTATAAATGAGAGTATAGTCAACCAAAAAGATACACATACTACCTGGGAAGACATCTGTTTAAAGTTTTCTTTTCTCCACCTCATTATATATTCAATTTTAAGTGATCAGGTAAAATATACATAAAATATACACATAAAATAGTCAATAGTTACTCATTTGTTTTAGCCACTGAAAATTGACTTTTGTCCACTTGGAACATGGAAAGTAGTGTTGACTTTACTTGAAAGGCTGACATTCATTTCAGATAATGGTGTCTCTTTTTATATCATCCTATTATATTCTCTTCGACATGATTTGTCTCCTCTGCCTTTCATCTTGTGAAAAATTTTCATATTTTTCTAAAAGAAATTTTGGAGCATGCAGAATGCATACAAGGGATCTGTAGACCCATCTAAACTTCGTTAGGGGACTTTATACCTCACTACAGCTCAATGACCTGGAAGATAAACTGACCCTGTCTGTTCCATCAGAACAACAGGAATTTCCCGAGTTCAGGCAAACAAAAGTTTGCTTTTATCTGATACTCAAATTTCTCTCTCAATCACTCAGATTCTCCAGATAATTGCCTGGATTTTATCTTGGTACTAGAGGAGTAAATTATCTACTTTCCGGAGGCCAATTAAGCTTTCTAAACTGCTAGTGGGCCTTTTAGCAAATTACCTTTTCAGTGCACTAAAAAGCTCCCCAGTAACCCAAAGGAATTAATGTACCACCAAACGGTGGGTAATTTATTCCTTCACCACTGATGAGGGCAGACAGTTTAGAGCATTAATGGGAGCATTTACATTGAGTCACAGTGAAGTATGGAGTCACTGAGCCTCTGTGAAGCTAACTCATGGAGGGTGAGGAGGTGTTTATCACTGTGGAGAAGGGACGAGGGACACAAGAGATGATCCCTACCCTTAAAAGTTGCAGATAATGCTGTCAGCCATTATCTGGATGGAATTTCTATATCATCATCTATATATTTGGCAATAATAGGCAAGTTAACAACCCATGATCATGAAGAATTATCTGCTTTTAGATTTGTATAAAAGTATTCTTTGTGAAATAATCAACTCCTTTATTTTTTCATGTACTGACCATTGCTATTTTTATCCTGGTCCTGTTTGTGAAATGGAATAATTTATTTCTGCCAACAAAAAATATCAATAACTTGGATGTAAATGAACCTACTACATGTAACTGTTTTTGGTTTTAAGTCTTCTCCTGTTTCTCCATAAACGTACTGATAAATGTAGTGATTCATGTCTACTTTATTAATTACCATTATTTCCAGTTGTGGTTGATATTCTACCTGAAATATCTGGAAATTCAACTGAAAGAATTTTTTAAGGCCATTTTTCTCAAGTCTCATGAATCATATTTCAAGCAATATATGCATATTACTACATACCATTCTACCGAATAACTCAAAGATATCCCACCTTGTTTTTAGGAGATATCGTCAAAAAACATTGACAAATACCAAAGATTTCCAAGTCATGCTTATGAAAGGATAAAATTGTTTGGAGAACTAAGCAATTCTACTATGTATAATTCAGTGTTGTTGGGATTTTGTTAAAAAAATAAAATTCCTTTAAATCTTACCCACTCTTTATTTCTCTGAAACATTTTTGCTGGTGGAAAACGTGGATAAAATAGGCATAAAGGTAGAATAACCAATTAAATGAAGCCTAGAAATTATTTACATTATTTTTATAAGCATATGAAGTCTTCAATAGGCTATTTTCTTTTGAGCAGAATTAACAAAACTCAAAATGAAATACAGTCTCTTCCTTCAATGTGTACTTCTAGAACATTTGCATAAGATCTTCACTTTAGTGTACTTAGCTAAGCCAAATTATTCAGGCTTTTCAAGTTTATAAAGGATACATATTAAGACATTGAGTCCTAGGAGGAAGATGACACTCAAATAAATGAAAGTTTTGAGCATCAATCTCAGACTATATTATAACTGTTCCTAATGAACATGGAATTTAAACAACTGGAACAAGTCCAATAAGGAAGAAAAAAAAGTTTTGGCATCTGATGAGTTACTTAGCATATCTTTTCGTAAAGAATAAAAGCTCTCTGGCTTCCAACAAAGAGTTTGTGAGCTGTATGGCAGTGTTTTGAACAAGGAGATCATTTATAAATGCTGTCTTTATTTGGGAAATGATTATGGGATGCAGCTGCAGGTTTTAATGACTTTTAATAAAATATGTTATAAAGTGAATTAGCGATAAATGTCTAACAGATAATACTGAATCAAGACATTAAAGAACATCATTAGATTTATATCTTGGATTGTTAAAGCAATAAATGTGTTCTTGTTAATACCAGTTTTTTTTTTTTTTTAATTTTCTAGGACATTTTGAAGGAAATTTCAAGGCAGGTTAATTTTTAATGAATAGGGTTAGTCTATCAACTAGCTCTGCTAGCCCAGTACAATTTTAGATATATAACTAATAGAGTATCAAAGCTAGAAACCCTTAAATTTCAACAATATATAGAATTATAAAATAAGCTTCACAGATAGTACCTGAAAATACAGTATTTCAGCCTCTTAGATTATTGTGACTTTCATAAAGAAAGATATATGTACTTTATAGGGGAAAAAAGGTTTGTTAGAAAATCTGTGTTCAACACTTGCTTTGCTGTCATTACCAGGACTAAATTTCAATGTCAGGTGGTCAGAACAGCAATGATCAGGGGCAAATACAGATAATAACCCACACTTCCTATTTGTACAAGTATTACTACACCACCGCAGTATGCAGAATAATGCAGTATAAATTTGTTTTAAAAACCAAGTTTAGTTACCAACTTCCAGAGGTGAGCAGAGCCGGGTTACCATAGCATTGTAATATCATAACAAGCTGGCATTGGAAATGTACTCACAGATGATCAGGTTAGGCAGCTGACCCTCCGAATGTCTACGATTTGTTTCAAGTTTCAAATTTAGTTCATGAGGGAGTTTAAACATTAATTATGTTTTATTTCATAATGATACTCCAAAAAGGCTAAGGAGAAGTTGAATAGTGTTTAATGGGTATCTCTGTATGGAACCATAGTTCAGGGCAAATGAGCAACCTAGGATATTGAGAAACAAGAAAAGAGGCAAGTTGTAAGTCTTGCTTGACTTCTCAAATGATGTTCAATCATCGTTGAATTCCCTTCATAGATGCAACTATTGGCCGGGTGTATTGGCTAACACCTATAATTTCAACTCTCAGAAAGTCTGAGGCAGGAGGATCATTTGAGGCCAGGAGTCCGAGATCAGCCTGGACAGCAAAGAAAGACCCCCATCTCTATAAAAAGGAAAATAATTATCTGGACATGGTGTTGTGTGCCGGTAGTTCCAGCTACTCAGGAAGTGGAGGCAGGAGAATTGCTTGAGCCCAGGAGTTCAAGGCTGCAGTGAGCCATAATCATACCACTACATTCCAGTCTAAGCAACAGAACCAGAACCTGTCTCTAAAAAAGTAAATAAATAAAATAAATAAATTATAGATGCAGCTATGCATAGCTATGTTATATTTAAATAGTTACTTTTCTTTTAACTTTTTACTTTAATTATAAACTGAAAGTTACAGACATAATTTCTCATGAAACCTTCATTCAACTTCCTTAATGATAACACCTTATGTAATTGTAGTACAATACCCAAACCAGGAATTGATATTATACGATATTGTCAAATACACTATAGCCTTATTTAGATTTCACCAGTTTTTACCTGAACGAATTTACCTGTGTGTGTGTCTGTGTGTGCATGTCTATCTGTCTGTCTCTCTGTGTGTGGAGTTCTGTGTAGTTTATCCATACATAGATTTGTATAACCACTCTTACAGTCAAGATATACAACTGTTTTAGCACCACAAATAAACTTCCTTGCTCTATCTGGTACAGTGTGATTCACACCCAGCTACCCTGGAAACCACTGATCTGCTCTATCTCCATAATTTTGTCATTTTGAGAATGTTACACAAATGGAATCATATGGTATGTAGCATTTGAGATCTGTTTTTTGCACTCAGAGTAAACTATCCAAGTTGTTGCCTGTGCCAGTAGTTTATTCATTTTAATTGCTAAATAGTATTTTGTGGTATTCCAGCTCTCCCAATCTGTTTGCCCATTTAGTGATTGAAGGACATTTGGGTTGCTTTCAGTTTTGGGCTACTATGAATATAGATGCTATGAACATTAATGTACAAGTAATTTGTTATACAGTAATAGATAACTGTAATATCTCCCTATGAGCACCCTTGATCATTTAATAGGACATATTAACAATATATTTGAGAAGGTAGGTAGAAAAAGTACTAGAGAACAAAGGACTTCAATCAGTCATACTAAGTTTTACACTCTGGTTTTCATGGATGGATGATGATTTTTTACTTGTTACATTTTCTCTATTAGTTTCTGATATATAATACTGTAAAACAATAATAATTTTCTAGGAAGTAATGTAAAATTTAAACAAATCAATAAACTTCCCACACAAGTATCAATTTTCTAAGAAGAGGTTCTAGGTAATGTCATATTTACTTGTTTTTATAATTACCCATATACAAAAAAAATTGGTTTGTGAAATGTAACAAAAAATCTACACACAATATGTACAAGTATTATTTTTTATAATTTATATTTTTTAGAAGTTCACAAATATATTTATAAAAACTGGAGCATATATTATGCCATAAAGGAAACTATGCTGAACTTCAAATGATTAGATCTCAAAGACCATCATGTTTTATCAATACAATTTAATTAAACATAAACTAATTAAAAATAACTAGAGTTTTTCAACAAATCAATCTGAAACAAATGAACATTCACATGCAAAGAAAATGAGTCTAGACATAGACCTTAACAGTCTTCCCAAAAATTAACTTAAAGTGAAACATTTATCTGAATGTAAAATTCAAAACCACTAAAATCCTTGAAGATATCATAAGAGAAAATATAGATGACCTTTTGTATGGCAATGACTTCTTGGATATAACATCAAAGGCATAATCCTTGAAAGAAATAATTAATAAGCTAAATTCATTAAAATTTAAAATGTCACCTCTGTGAAAGAGAATGTCAAGAGAATAAGAAGACAAGCTATGGAATAGGAGAAAATACTTGCAAAGGATATATTTGATAAAGGACTGTTATTCAAAATATACAAAGAGCACTTCAAGCCCAACAATAGGAAAACAAACAAACCAATTAAAAAATACGTAAAGGACCTTAATAAACATCTCACCAAAGAAGATATGCAGGTGGCAAATAAGCGTATAAAAAGATGCTCAACACCTTATGTTATTAATAAATTGCAAATTAAAACAACAGTGAGATGCCACTGCACAACAAAAAAATTAGAAACTTAGAATGGCCAAAATCTGAAACACTGACAATACAAAATGTTGACAAGAATGTGGAGAAACAGAAACTTATCCATTGCTGGTAGAAATGCAAAATGGTAGAAATTCCCAAATGGTGGGAATACAGTTTGGGACTTTTTTACAAGACTAAACATATTTTTATCATACAATCTAGCAATCACACTTCTTGTTATTTACTCAAATTATTTGAAAGCTTATGTCCAGCAAAACTGGCCCAGGAATATTTATCACAACTTTCTTCGTAATACCAAGCTTGGAAATAATAAAAATCTTCTGCAGTAGATGAATGAATACATAAACTCTGGTACTTCCAGGCAAGGGAGTACTACACGGTGCTAAAAAAATGAGTTATTAAGCCATGTAAATACACGGAACGTGTGTGAAATATATGTTAATATTAACTTACTTAAGAAGTTGAGAATATATTTTAAATATTAAGTTACTTAAATATTATGGTACTAAGTGAAAGAAGCTAACCTAGAAAGGCTGCATATTATATGATTCCAACTATATGACATTCTGGGAAAAGAATTATGGAGACAGTAAAAAAATATAATAATCATAATGGATTATTGATTGCCAGAAGTTAGGGGGAGGGAGGGATAATTAGGCAGACTATAGATTTTTATGACAGTAAAACTAATCTGTATGACACTATAATAGTGGACAAAAGTCCTTATACATTTGTCCAAACCCACAGAATGTACAGCACCTAGAGAGAACCACAATATAAATGATGGACTTTAGGACTAGGAGTGGTGGCTCATGCCTGTAATCCCAGCACTTTGGGAAGCTGAGGGGGGCGGATCACAAGGTCAGGAGTTCAAAATGAGCTTGGCCAACATAGTAAAACCTCGTCTCTACTAAAAATAAAAAATAACAATTAAAAAAATTAGCCAGGCATGGTGGCATGCGCCTGTAATCCCAGCTACTCGGGAGGCTGAGGCAGGAGAATCACTTGAACCCGGGAGGCGGAGGTTATGAGCCAAGATCAAACCACTGCACTCCAGCCTGGGCAACAGAGTGAGACTCTGTCTCAAAAAATAATAAATAATTTAAAAAAAATTAAAAAGATGGACTTTGGGTGAAGATGTGTCCGTGGAGTTTTTTTTTTTTTTTTTTTTTGTGAGACAGAATCTAGCTCTCTCCCACAGACTGGAGTGCAGTGGTATGGTATCAGTTGCTCACTGCAACCTCTGCCTCCTGGGTTCAAGTGATTCTCTAGCCTCAGCCTCCCGGGTAGCTGGGATTACAGGCACTCACCACCATGCCCAGCCAGTTTTTGTATTTTTAGTAGACACAGGGTTTCGCCATGTTGGCCAGACTGGTCTCAAACTCCTGACCTCAGGTGATCCTCCCACCTGGGCCTCCCAAAGTGCTGGGATTACAAGTGCGAGCCACCACACTCAGCTGATTTTTACTTAAAAAAATTCTTAGACTGTAACAAATGTACTACTCTGCTGGTGTGCAACAAATGTTGATAGTAGGCTAGTTTGTGAGTGTGGCGGGGCAGGAGCTATACAGGAACTCTCTGCACATTTTACCCAATTTTGCTGCGAAAGTAAAACTGCTCTAAATATAGTATATTTAATTTTTAAAAAATTAGAAAATTTTCATGTTTGTAAAATTAAGAAATGCTTTTCCACAATGCAAGAAAAATATTTTTTAATCAGAATATATTTTAAACAAAAAAGTAATAAAATGTTACACATATGAAATTTTAGGACATGGATAATTTATAAGTAATTCTCTAGCCTTAAATGTATTTTTTGAAAGAAACAAAGAATAAAGATGACTAAGCATCCATGTCAAAAATTTTAAAGAAGTCTAAAAATAATCACAGTGTAATTGGACAAGAGCCTATAATTAATATAAGAATGTAATTAATGAAAACAAATGCAAACATACTATAGGAAAATAAAGAAAAGGCTGGTTTTTCAATAGATTTATATGTGAACAAACTATGGCAGGATATCAAGAAAAAGGGAGGACTTAAATAACTAATAAAGAAAATAAAATTAAGATAAAATTTATTTAAAAGTTAATAGTATATTGTGAACCACTTCCCATCAATATTTTAGAAATTTTATTTGCAACTTATAAATTTCTAGAAAAATATAATTCATTGGAGAGGAAAGGATGAAAGCTGGGGCCATGTGTTTCACTCCTCTGCTGAGGACACGATAAAGGCCAGGGACTCATCTGAATCTCTTCCTAAATACGCAGCCACTGGCCTCTTGCTCAATGGCACTTGCTAGGCGGAGAGGGCAAGCCCACATCTATGGAGAGATTGTACAGGCCATCCCTGATTTAGGATTGATTACGGGTTCCCCGAAGAATGCCATAGGAGTGATTCAACTTTCTGGGCTGTGAAGTGGAGGTCTTTTGTGAGGTAATCTGTGTGCATCCCTCTCAGGGACATCCTCTGATCCAGTGAGTGAGGTGGGAAGGACGCACCTGGGGGGCTTTCCCCCTCGCCTCCCCACCTGTGCCGCTAGGTGACAGGTGTCAGTAGCTGTATCAGGAAGGCCTGACACTGGGTGAGATCCCTGAATCATGGATTTATGGTTGAACAACTCAGCCCTTTGTTTTAGCTTATTTTATAAAGTGTTTTCTTAAGATACAGAAAACCAAACAAATAAAAATAAAACAGAACAAGTAAACAACTAAAACGAAAGGAAACCCAAAAAGCCTTATAGGCATTAATGTAATTAAATTGTTAGAAAAAGATAAATAAACTACAAGTCCATATTGCTTCAAAAACAATTTATACCAAATTGTCAAGAAAAAAAAAAATATCCTGGGGATTAGGACAAAAAGAAGGCTCCTATGAACTTTATAAGGTTATCAAATTTTGAAATTAAAACGTGACAAGAGATAGTATGAGAAAACCAATGCATAAAATAGGAAACCACATCTATAAATAGTAAAAAATCATTCTTTGTAACTTTTTTACGTTTATATCAGTGAGGCAAGATTATTCTATTCGAAAAGTAATAAAGCAATTCGCACTATTAATAGATTATGAGAAAGAATCATACTGTAACCTCAATATATACGTTTTTATTAACTAATTAAAAGTTATTCAAATTCCTGATAACGTCTAATAATCTAGCAAACTAGAAATAAAAGGGGACTTTCTTAATCTGATGAAGGAGATATATAATATATATATGTGTATATATATATGTGTGTGTAGCATATGTACATATTATGTGTGTGTGTGTATATGTATGTATATGTTACAGAAATCATCATTCTTGATTTATATATGTTGGAAATTTTCTGTTTGAAACCAGTAACAAAGTAAGAACAGCAGTAAAACCACTTCCTTTCCATATTGCATTGAAAGTTTTTTCCACCACAGTAAGCACATTAACAACAAATGACAAACACTTTAATGGTTAGAAAGGAATACAAAGACACCTGCCTTACTTTCCGATATTTGCACACACTGATGCTTCCAAAATTTATAAATAAGTTATTAGTAAGAACACATAAAAGTATACATATATATTTTATGCATTGTGTGCACTTAATTTTTTATAATTAAAGGAAAAAAGTTATATAATTGAAGCATCAAAACAGGACAGAAAGTCCTCTGCTCACCCTTCCCCATTCCATTTCATGAAGCTTCAAATCCCTTTTGTGGAAGAGACACAGATCACTAAAACAGGTCAGTTTTACCTCAACCACTGGAGCTTACTCAGTTTTCTGTTTTAGTTCCCATTACATCTTCTACAACATAGTAAGTGCTCAAACACATTTGTTGAGTGAGTGAAGGTCTAATATTTTAAAGAAAATTAATAATTTTTGCTCCGTTGTTTAATCCTAATTAAATTCTATTTACTTTTCTTCTAACTTTTTATTTGAAGAATGTCAATCTTAGAAAAAAATTGAAAGAACCCACACAGTGAACACATATAAAATCTTCACCAAGATTTATTAATATTAAATAATATTGAACATTATTACTGAATAATATTTATCTTTCATTATTGATGTCCAGTGTCATATTATTACACATGGTTTCTATCCATCTGAAACTAGCCATTATGGTATTTTTGTTTAAATAGTCAGAACGTATTTAATGACCATTTATTTGATCCCTGTTGTTTTTTTAAATACATTGAGATATAATTCCCATAACTTGATACTTACTCTCTTAAAGTGTGTCATTTAGTGGCTTTTAGTTTATTTACAAGATTGTGCAACTGTCACCACTATTTAATTTCAGAATGTTTTCATCATCTCCAAAACAAACTCTGAAACATTAGCAGTCACTCCTCATTCTTCTTTCCTCCCAGCGCTTGGCAACCACTAATATATTTTCTATCCCTGTGGACTTTCCTATTCTGGGCATTTAATATAAATGGAGTCATAAAATCTGTGGTCTTCTGTGATTGACTTCTTTCACTTGGCATACTGTTGCCGAGGTTCATCCATATTGTAGCATACCTGAGTGCTTCATGCTTTTTCATAGATGTATAATATTCCATTGTAGGATTTTACCACATTGTATTTATCCATTTATCACTTGGTGAACATTTTGATGTTCCCACTTTTTTATTATTAAGACTAAAGCTGCTGTTAACATTCATGTGCCAGTTTTTATGTGAACATTTGTTTTCAATTTTCTTGGGTATATATCTAGGGGTGCAATTACTGGGTCATATGGACTAACATCATGAGGAACCACAAAACTGTTTTCCAAAGCAGCTGTTCATTCCCACCAACAATTCATGAAGGTGCCGATTTTTCTTCATCCTCACCAATGCTTTTTGGTGTCTGTGTTTTTTTATTGTAACCATCCTACTGGATGTGAAGGGGTAACTGACTCTAGTTTTAATTTGCATATAATTAGCAATTTTTTGTTGCTTATGATTTTACTGGGTGTCACATCTAATAAACTGTTGCCTAATTTAAGAGCTCAAGATTCATCCCTAAATTTTCTTCTGAGAATTTAAGAGTTTAGCTTTTATATTTTGGCCTTTGGTCCGTTTTGAATAAACTTTTGGATATGCCATGTTGTAGAGGACAACTGTATTTATTTATTTATTTAGATAGTTAGTTAGTTATTTTTGCTTATGGATTTCCAGTTGTCCCAGCACCATTTGTTTAAGAAACTATTCTTTTCTCATTGGATGATCTTGGCACATTATTGGAAATTAATTGGCTATAAGTGTACGGGTTTGTTTTTTGAACTCTCAATTTTATTCCATTGATGTCGACGCCCAGTCTCATTCTAATACTACACAATTTTATTATTGTACCTTTGTTCTAAATTTTGAAAGAGGTGGATGTGAGTCCATTCATTTTTATTCAACCTGTTTGATGCTCATTCATTCACGTGATGCTTATTTATTGGTAACTTTCTTGACTCGGTTGTGGAGGTTTAGCAGGGATATCACTACATATTTATGGTCTCTGCTTAGGTTACGAATTATGTGAGAAAGGGAAAAGGCATAAATGTGAAAAGATAAGTAAACCTAAAATTTATATCCAAGATGTTTACTTCCTTCTGTCTCTCAACAAATTCATAACAGAAATTTAATATGCTGAGAAGGAAAAGTGCATAGTACAATCTGTGAGATGAGTGTGTGGAGGTAAGTCTCTTATCTAGTTAGAATGTCTGGGCTGCTATTTAAAGCATAAACCTAAATTTGACTGGGTTATTCTCTAGTCTTTATCAGGCATACCTTACTTAAATTGATACCTTCCCTGATTACATATAGCTTTCCTGGCAACAAACATCTTTCCTGGCCGTGATCACCTGTCCTGGTCATATATACTTTATAGATCTATCTATCTATCTATCTATCTATCTATCTATCTATCTATCTATCTATCTATCTATCTATCTATCTATCCATCCATCCATCTATCCACCCAACCCACCTATCTACCTATCTATTTATCATATCATTTTTGTCATATTGTCATGTAGACTTTCTTTGAGAGAAAATATGATAGAGTGGTATTTTCAAATTAGGCAATTCACAAAGTGAAATCTTCAATTCAGTATAAAATAACTGATCCAGGGTGAAAATGCTATGATAAAGATTAATGTGAGAGTGGAAGAGACCTCAGAGAGATGGTGGGACTAAATTATTCACTGGAAATTATACCCCAGAAGACTATGTGTTTAATGATAGAGTTTGCTCTGGAAAGTGAAATAATTGCAAAATAAACATAATAATTACCATTGTCATGATTATGTCGGCAAGTCCTATGAATTTTCATTAAAAATACAGGTGCAAATATAAGATCAACATGTTTGTGTATGCATGTGAAAACAGTACCATGTGGCCGGGCGCGGTGGCTCAAGCCTGTAATCCCAGCACTTTGGGAGGCCAAGGCGGGTGGATCACGAGGTCAGGAGATCAAGACCATCCTGGCTAACATGGTGAAACCCCGTCTCTACTAAAAATACAAAAAAAAAAAAAAACTAGCCGGGCGTGGTGGCGAGCGCCTGTAGCCCCAGCTACTTGGAGGCTGAGGCGGGAGAATGGCGTGAACCCGGGAGGCGGAGCTTGCAGTGAGCCGAGATCGCGTCACTGCACTCCAGCCTGGGCAACACAGTAAGACTCCATCTCAAAAAAAAATAATAATAAATAAATAAAACAGTACCATGTGTGAACAAATAAGTAAGTTGATTTAAAATCTAATGTTTATAAGAAAATATGGGTTTCTTTATGAAACTTCCATCAGCCAAATAGCTCAAACAGGATAGGATTAAATGAGTAACCTGGAGAAAAAAATGCTGAAATAAAGGAATTGTTTCTCTTTGAATTTGTGGGGGGAAAATGTTAAACATATTTTTAAAAGAAACTATTATTTATCTTCTTGAGAAAGCATGATAAAGCAATGCCAATGATGATTTAGCACCAGTAATTTTAAGCCATCCTGTACCATAAAGGTTGAAGAAGTCAGAAAAGGTGTTGTCTAGATCATTGGTTGACAAAACTGACCAAGCAGTTGTAGGAAGAATTTAAAAGTATGGATTTAAGACCTTTTTCCAGACTTGCTAAATGTTAATCTTATCTGCGGAATGAGACAGCAGCCAAGCAGAAGTGTGTGTGTGTGTGTGTGTGTGTGTGTGTGTGTGTGTGTTAAAGCTCTTCTGAATGCTCTGATGACATCTCCTTAGAAGAAGTGTTTGGAAAGCAACCTACTCTGATGAGGACTTTGATGCATGTCTTGGGGGATTCCCACACTATTTCACTCACAAAGGGCCCCCAAAGCCATTAATTCCCCCCCCCCCCTTTTTTTTTTTTTTGGTGGTAAGCACAGGCCTTCAATGACTGCAGAGATGCTTAGGAAGAATTTTACAAATGGGAAATGCTGGGTCACTGGAAAAAAGTGGCTTCATGTGAGAAAGGAGACGTAAGCCAAAAAAAAGAAAAACAAAACAAAAAATCGTGCAGCCCAAGTGACTCTATCCAAATACACACTGGCTCCCATCTTCCCAGCCCTGGTTAAGACAGAACAGGAGAAATCAGACTAAGGTATGTAGGACTCAACTGATGTATCCTCAACCGGGGCATCTCTCCTGTGCTCTTGGCACAGTCCTTTGTCACCAGCCTGCAGCTCTGGTCCAGTGTTGGAAGCCAGATTTCCCCAAACCTTGGCAACTGCAAAACCCAACACTGCAATTCACCTGATAGCCTGGCAGATGTACTAACTTACAGTCTTTCAAATTTATATTCTAACTTCATTCTCCCTTCATCTTCTCTATTGGACTATGAAGTATAACTCTGCCTTTTCTATTTTTTAAATGCTCTGCTGCAATGTCTGCGATCTTCCCTTTGACATGGATAGCAATGAACTTTGGCATTTACATTTTAAAGGAACAAATTGATTATGTGAAAGTGAATACAATTAAAACTAATTAAAGTTGAAACTAAAAAATGTTTATGAACCCTGAAAAGAATCCTAATTGGAATGGTTCACAGAGAGACTTATTCAGCAATTGTTAACTTTCCAATATGCAAGGACCTAGGTGTCATTGCAAACTAGTGAATATAATTTAAAGGGCTTAATGCAGGCATAAGGACCATTAATAGAATTGATCAAAATGGGATGTCAGCTGATTTAATGCCCTTTAAAAAATAAATTTTATAATTGATTTAGATACAAAGAGCATTTTCTTTCTTTCTTTTTTTTTTTAATATGGCTCCTCTATCTGCCTTGAAAATTCAGTGAGCTGAAAGTGTTGAAGTCCCTTTTGCTACAGTTTCTCTGTTTATTGGTATGAGTCCATTTTATAGGGGATCTGAATATAAACAACTTGAAATTTTAAAGAATTATAGTGGAAGTATCATTCACATGTTTGGCAATTGAAATACAAATTATCAAATTGGTTCAAATAAAGTAATAAATATATCAAGTACTTTTGAGAATGAAAAATATAAACAGTGATTTCCTCCAGAATATTCACTTTGGCACTATTTATGCTTTTTTGCAATATGCTCTGTTTTCCCTAATTTGGAAAAATGTGTCACTATTATGTAAAATTTTTCCTGTCACTTACTCATTCCACTTCCTGACTTTTCTTTTTGTAATCAAGTGTTCATGGCACCCTTATCTAGTCAAAATTAGAAATAACCCAAAAGTCCATCAACAAGTGAATAGCAAACGTGGTACCTCCACACAAGGCAAAATTTCCAAGCAAAAAACAGCAATCATGTATTGAAATACTTATTGATATATGTATCAACCTAGATGAACTTCAAAACAGTTATGCTGGCCGGGCATGGTGGCTCATGTCCATATTTCCAGCACTTTGGGAGGCTGAGTTGGGCAGATCATCTGAGGTCAGGAGTTCTAGACCAACCTGAACTGGTCTGATAAAACCCGATCTCTACTAAAATTACAATTAGCCAGGTGTGGTGGCACTCGCCTGTAATTCCAGCTACTCAGGAGGCTGAGGCAGGAGAATCGCTTGAACCCAAGAGGCAGAGGTTGCAGTGAGCCAAGATTGTGCCACTGCACTCCAGCCTGGGTAACAGAGCTAGACTCAGTCTCAAAATAAACAAACAAACAAATAAACAAACCCAGTTAGGCTGACAAAAGAAGTCAGACCAAAAGAAGAGAAAAAAGAGTACACATTACATGATTCCAATTACATAAAACTCTAGAATATACAAGCTAAACTATAGTGGAAGTGGATCAGGAGTTGCCTGGGACAGGAAGAAGCAGGAATGTCAGGAGAAAGGGATGACACAGAGGCCCACAGGGACTTTTGGGGGTGGGGTTCAGCTTGCTGATGATGGCAATGGTTTCAAACTTACAGTCTAAATATGTGCAGTTTGTTATATGTGAATTATCTTCATAAAGCTGTTACAAAATTAATGTTGGCTTTTTATTTGTAGTGTTTCAAGGTGACTACTAGAACATTTAAAATTTTCTATGTAGCTCACATCACGTTTCTATTGGAGAGTACTGATCGAGATCTAACTATGGTTTTTCAGGAAATATGAAGGACAGTCAAATATGATAACCACACCACTGGGATCCAGTCAGCTACACTCAAAATGTCAAAACCATAGAACAAATCATTAGGCTTTTTTCAACAACTCATGACAAGGAAAACCTGAGGTAAAAGGGGTCATATGAAAAATACCAGCCCAATGCAATGTGTAGCTTTTCAGACTGTGATTTTACATTTCCTTTTAGATTTATCCAGCTATCTTGGTGACAGTGAGTTCTCTTTTCTTTCTCCTTTCCTGTCTTCTTTCCTGCCTCCCTCCCTCCTTCTTTTGAGTTCCTTTGTGAAACATTATTCCTGTCAGATCCACAAGCTAATATTTTTGGCATAGTCATTAACTTGTCTCTCCCTTCTTTCCTATACCCTATCAGTGATCAGTCTTAAATTCGGCCTTGTCCTTGTCTTTGAACCTGCCTCTCCCTTCCCTGGCTACAAAAGTAGTCTCATTATTGGTTTCCTGACTCCTTTCAAATCCATACCATGACACTCTGTCTTATTTTCTGAAACCCAATTTCTAATCATTCCATGCCTTTGACTATTAACCTTTATTGGCTGCCCACAACTGACCGTGTATAACTGTGTAATTCCTTAGTGGGATTTGTAAAGCTGTTCTCAAGCTGAGCCCACTTGTCTCTTGCATCTCATATATGGTCATTGCCCATGGTATGTTCCCAAATAAGAGGATCAACTCAGTGTGTGCCAAGCACTTTGCATGCCTTAGCTAATTTAATCTATATAATAATCCTAGAAGGTAGATAATAATTATAATTCCCATTATTTCACAGACAAAGAAACATGTGCATGTTTATTAAATTGGATACTCAGGGTGAAAATCGTGACTACATTGACAGAATTCTAATTAATTGCAATACTATACTATTCTTCCAATGCCAAAATGTGCATTTGTGGAATTTCTCTTTGTCCCTCCCTATCTTACCACACCTCCTCTTTCTTTCCCTTCCTTCCTTCCTTCCTTCCTTCCTTCCTTCCTTCCTTCCTTCCTTCCTTCCTTCCTTTTCTTTCTTTTCTTTCTTTTCTTTCTTTTCTTTCTTTTCTTTCTTTCTTTCTTTCTTTCTTTCTTTCTTTCTTTCTTTCTTTCTTTCTTTCTCTTTCTTTCTTTCTTTCTTTCTTTCTTTCTTTCTTTCTTTCCTTCCTTCCTTCCTTCCTTTCTTTCCTTCCTTCCTTCCTTCCCTTCTTTCTTTCTTTCTCTTTCTTTCTTTCTTTCTTTCTTTCTTTCTTTCTTTCTTTCTTTCTTTCTTTCTTTCTTTCTTTCTTTCTTTCTTTCTTTCTTTCTCTTTCCTTCTTTCTTCCTTCCTTTCTTTCTTTCTTTCTTTCTTCTCTTTCTTTCTTTCTTTCTTCTCTTTCTTTCTTTCTCCTCCCTCCCTCCCTCCCTCCCTCCCTTCCTTCCTTCCTTCTTTCCTTCTTTCCTTCCTTCCTTTTCTTCCTTTCTCCCAATGTTTCTTGCACTTCATAACAAGAGTTTTATTTTTTTCCTATGAAAATGTAAATTTAAACTAGGTAACATATTTTGACTGTGTTATAAATTTGTACAAATTATATTTAATTTCAAATCTTGTTCTAGGTGTTGCTCTTTTCCTTCAACATTATGTTTGTTGAAAATCTCACCATCTTGTTTATGAAGCTTTAGTTCAGTATGTGTAAATGTTTCATAGTATTCCATAGCGATGCCCTATCACATTTTACCAGTGTGTCTCCTAGAGGTGGATCCTTAGGTAATTTTCAATTATCAGATACTATGCATTGTAGTGAAATAAGACTTTAGTATTATCTCTCTGATTGACTTATGAGTTTGCTGACTCAAAATGTTTTCACATTTTAAATTTTATTTAGTACTGCAGACTGTTTTCAGAATGGCCATTTCAATTTATACTTACTCTTTGCACTAGCATGTTAGAATTTCTGTTTTCTAACATTCAATATAAACTTTGGCATTAGCAACCCTTTAATTTTACTGTTCTAATGGGTATAAATTCCTGTGTTGGCATCTAAATTTGTATCTATATCACTACTAGTGAATGTGAGAATCTCTTTAATTTTCTTTCAACCATTGGGTCCTCATCTATAGCTTGTCTATTTATAGTCAGTTGTCAATAAATAGTTTAATTGACTAAGACCCTTGTCATTGACCACTTAGTATACACACCATAAATGCTCACTTAATAAAAAACAATGTACTACACTTTGTTTGTTGTTGCTGTTGTTTTTTTCTGAAACAGAGTCCCACTATGTAATCCATGCTCATCTCGCTCTCCTGGGCTCAAACAACCTTTTCCACTTCAGCCTCCCAAGTAACTAGAATTACAGGCTTGGGCCACCCTGCCTAGCCTGTTTATTTTACATGTCAAATTCCTGCTATGTCTTTTGAGTTGTCTCAATTAACCATGGGTAATAAGGCATAAAATGACCTTCAAGCTGTTAGTCATTAAGGCTTTTAAAATATCCAAACTGAGCAACTTGTTCTCTGTGGTATAGTCTATGTTTAGCAAGGGCCCACCTTCAATTTCTCTGTTCTCCTAGAAAGCATTGGGTTTCAGAGGTTCTAACCATGGGCTTCTTGGAAAATTAGCAGCTCCTGATAGGTCTAGGGTCCAGCAGGGTGAGAGCATCACTTCTCTGACTTTTACTTAAAAAGGAAAAATGAGGAGCAACAAAACATGTGAAGTAAAATATAAGCAAAATTGAAAAAGTCTTATGATACACAGTAATAAGATAATATACTAGAGGATATTTGGATTCGACATAGCATGAGATGATTTCTTGGCTTCTGGGAGTTGACTCCTTCAGGCTTTGGTCTGTATAATCTGGAGTCTGTGAAATATGAGGTGCTTGGATTGAAACAAACCAATACAGAGAAATTGCACACTGAGTCCTTGAGGTGGCAGGAGGGCACACACGAAATGCCTGGAAAGACCTGGGAAACCACACCAAAAGGTAGTCAGCTAGGTAACGTGCACCAAATACACTGAGCAGGGACATGCAAAATGCCTTGAAAGACAGAGGATCCCAGCACCCAGGTGGTATTGTAACCACATATCTGAGGAATGGCTGTGCCCACTCTTAGGGTGGGTGTTGGTTGGTTAGTTTAGCGAAAAAGTAGATTTTCCCAGGAAATATTGTCTCAGTGAAAAGGGGAATGGCTAATTCAGTCACAGTGGCAGGTATATCTTTATTTCTACCTGCTTTCTCCCTTAACTTGATTACATACAATATGAAATTCATATAACAAAATCCTTTATTTTGACTCTCTTTTTCATGAAACAAAGTTTCATAACATTTGGCCTCCTCTCAGGTCTGCTCAAGGAGAGACAATGTGTTCAACAGTTGATATTTCTGTACAGTCTCTTTCACCAAATGACATTTTGGAAACACTTATTGAGGACCTAACACGTGCCCAATATTGTGCTAACAACAGAGAACTCAAAACAGTTATGACCCTGCCCTCACAGAACCTGTAGTCAGATGGTAGAGAGAGATACTAAATATTAAACATAGAAATATTAAATATTTTAAGCATGTAATCACACATGTGAAAATAGAACACACGTTGCAGAAACATCATAAGGCAGGATGCTACTCATGTGAATACTTTAGTCTCAGGGGTCAGGAATGACCGCTCTAAGGAAATGATCTCTTAGCTGATATTCTTAGTTTAAAAAACTTTAATTGATAAAATCAACATACGTTTGATGGAGCAATGGTTAAGGCACTTTTGGAACAGCCCTTGCCATTTACAGACCAGAATGTGGACTAGACTGAACCCATCAATAAAATGCCTCTTAGTGGGGAGCATCTGAGTGGGGCACCCCCTCTTCTCAGGACAAACTCTTCAGTCCCATAGCACTCTGCATTCAAGCTCTGACAATGCAAGAGTGGGTGGTGTCACGAAGAGGGGTTTCCCTTTGACCCTTTCCCTGCTTTCTGTCCAAAAAATATGAACGTATCAACTCCAGCTTCCGTGCACTTTCTTTTGAGGAGACTTAACATTGCTGAAGGGGTTGAACAGCTCCCTTCTAGAAGAACCTGCCTCTTCCCAGAAGAAGTTGTCTTTATGGCACTCCTACACCTTCAGGATGCACCAGAATGGTCGCCTCACTCATAACTGATATTCAGAACCTGATCGTACTTTCTTCTGACTTTTTCTCTGAAATTCATTAAACAAATGTTTACATGTTTTTTAATTAATATGTAGTATATTTACATTAATTTATATATTATAGATTTATATTAATATATTATATATTTACATTAATGTGTATATATATATGCATATTTGAAATGGCTCTGAAGCTGGTCATAGAGGCTTTTGCACCTGCTTCAGGTTCACGAGCAGACTGGCCTGCAGCCTGAGTGAGTCCCTATGGCCTCTGGCCGCTTGCCTGCCTTAAGATCTGGTTGACATTCTAGCTGGAAACCTGTGTCACGTTCCACTAGCAGATGCCCTGAACTCTGGGATAAGTCTGTCACCGAAGCGTAAGAAGCTTTCTGGATAGAGGTTGGATTTGTCATTCTAATCTATGTTAATCTGTCTAAAAGTATATAAATGACCTTTTCCTTCTTGTTTTTACCATTTTGTATTTATTTACTTGTTTTTAGATGAACAGATTTTATTAGTATGCAAGACCTACTGTGAACATGGCACTGGGGTAAAAATCTTGAGAAGTGTTCAAACATATGTTGGTCATATGTTTGACATGAAAAGGTATATAATCTAGTGGCATATATGAGAATGTATACAAATGACTAGAGATAAATATATCTCAAAAAGACAAAAGGGAGGAAGGGTACGCTAAATATAGACTAGGACAGACCTGCCTTTTCAATTGGAACATTAGTAGAAAGGAGTAAAAGTAATATTGTAAACCTTGCCCACAAAATCTAATAAGTTTTCTGAATTGATGCCCTATTTGTCTTGACTGAGACCTACCTAGGACTGAAGACAAGGAAAAGTTTACTAACAAGTATCACAACTTTCATTTGCATATAACTTTCCAGCTTACAAAGCTCTTTATAGACAACATATTTCTCGTTCAAAATAAATTTTAGTTTTTGAGTAGTTTTTAGTATACAGAAAAATTGCAAATGTGGCACACAGAGTTCTCAAACACCCCATACCAAGTTTCTTTTATTATTAACATCTTACACTTGTATGCTATATTTTCTAAAATTAATAAACCAATATCAATGTCATACTTTTTACTACAGTTCCTACTTAATTTAAGTTTTCTTAGTTTTTATCTACTGTTGTTTTTCTGCTTCAAGATCCCATCCAGGACACCACAGGACATTTTGTCGTCATGTCTCCTCAGCCTCCTCTTAGTTACGATCATGTCCCAGACTTCTCTTATTTTTCATGACCTTGAGAGTTTTGAGGCATAATTGTCAGATATTCTGTGGGATGTCCCCATATTTGGGTTTGTCTGATGTTTGAAGTATGACTAGATTGAGTTTATGTGTTTTGAGGTGGAAGACCACAGAGGTAAATTGCCATTTCATCGCATCCTGTCAACACAACATATCACTGTTGATGTGGACTTCGGTCACTTGGCTGGGGTTATGTTTGTCCGGTTTCTCCTCTGTAAAGTTACTGACACTCCACCCACCTCCATACTGTGCTGTTTGGAAAACAGTCACTATGAGGATTTAGGCTCTTTCTCTTGAAGGCTGATTTTCTACAAACAATATTTGCAATTTCTCTTCATAAGAGATTTGCCTCCTCTCCACCATCTGATGTTCAAATCTAATAATTCATTGTATCAGTATGAACTCCTGGATGTTTATTTTATAATTTCAGTCATAATGCAATACTCCTTTATTTCATTGCTCAATATGTTTCTTAAAACATATTTAAATCCGCCCTGTTCAAAAAGAAGTTGGGAGTGAAAGGACGGCTCAGAGAGGTGAGGTGATTTGCCAAAGGACACACATTCAGAGATTGCATCCAAATTATATTACTCAAAGGCTGTATTCCTTGCTTACAAAAAGGGATCATTCAATCTAGTGGAGAAACTGGCCAATTGAAGAACGAATTGGAAACTTGGTGCTTGCAGTATAAAGATGAAATTTATGTTCTAGTAACTATTTTATTTGATGAATACTAAGCACCAATCACAAGTACTAATATTTTAGGATAATGTTAATGCCTTCACATCTCTGAAACTATTATTGTTCTTTCTGAAACATGTAACAAAGAGGAACAGAATGCTTGTTAAGGCTAGGAGAATGGATTTAGGATACAAGGTATGAGTGTGGAAAGATATTTTTGTCTGAAGGCTTGAGAAAACATCTTGTATTTCCAAATGACTTCTCTTTTGTCCAATGTGCAGAATTTTAATCCTTGCCCTTCTGGTCCTATAATCCATGTTTTTAAAATTTCACTGTGAGCCCCACATTAAATATAAAACTCATTTGAATGAAAATATTTCTGTACTTCTAGTACTTTCAGATTACATTGCATTTCCTCTTCTATTAAAATGAGTCTTTCTTAGAAAAGCAAACGTTTACATCACATCACAATGTATTGTATTTGCACTTTTTTCATTTTAATTTTGGTTCCATAAACATATTTTAGTACCCACTTAAGTTTAAATGCTTAGTTTTTGTTATCACATTAATTTGATTAATGTACTTATTTTTAAAAGCTTTTAAATATTAAAGCAGGAAAAATTAATCTCATTATGATTCAAAAGCAAATAAAGTGGTTACAATATTAATGTAGAATTAAATAATTTTATCTCACTATATTATCATTGAAGTGTTTATTGTGTAATAATTTTGAAAATATCTATTTAAATGTCCCCTTCGAAATTATTTCAGCAGTTACTATATCCTTACGTTGTGTACCTCTTGATTCTTGTGTGATAGGATCCGAGTACCAAGTCTTCGAAAGGTCCCAGTTCTGACACTCATTTCACAACTCTTTCACTGAGAAAAGCGCAACTCCTAGGAGGGTTAAACAGTACATCACATTTGACTTTACAGAGCTCTGTAGGCTGTAGGGTGTGAGTCTAGAATTCTATTTTAGGGATTAATGGAATTTGCTGCATCTTTCATTCTATAGATCAGTAGATGCTGTGCTAAGAAGAAATATTTGGAAAAAGGATATTTGTTTAATTTCATAACATATATTAGTACTTTTTTTTTTTTTTTTTTTTTTAAGATGGAGTCTCACTCTGTTGCCCAGGCTGGAGTGCAGTGGCGTGATCTTGACTCACTGAAACCTTCACCTCCTGGGCTCAAGAGATTCTCTTGCCTCAGCCTCCTGAGTAGCTGGGACTATATGCACCCACCACGATGTCTGGCTAATTTTTTGTATTATTCATCTTTAGTCTTTGAATTTACATTGTTCAAAACAGTGTTGGAAGTTTGGTAGATTAACTTCAGTACTTGAATACACAAACTCACAGACCGTTAGAATCTATGGCTACAAGATTGCCCTCCTCGCAATGTGGAACTTTTGGGCGCAGCATCCTGGCAGGTCTTCTATCCTCTGCTGTAGCTTACGGAATACAAATGCTTTATTTTTAATGATATTGTGTTACATCACTGGGGAGCTCCAAATAATTAGAAAGCCGAGGTCTGCATTCATTTAACCGTTCATCCTGGGTCTTATGTCAATCAGCAGTCGCCCCGATAATGCTGCCTTATAAACAAAGTGACTTAAAATAAGCTTGAAACAAGCATTTATTTTCACATTCACCACCCAGAATATGACCCATGTTCAGCTGATCTATGCAGGACTCAGTCTTCCTGCAAACTCGCTGGGTTCAGGTCTGCTTCACGCACTTGCCTGCCAGGGCCTAGGCTAAAGGGGCAGCAGTTGTGAGCGTCCCTTTCCCTCTGTGGATGGCTAGAGCATGACAGGCAAGCCTCAGTACACAGGCACTGAAGGCCTCTGCCTGTGTCAGTTAGCTCAAGGTCCACCATCAAAGCACATGGCCAAGCAGGAAAGGAGTAGGCCTGGACCCTTTGTGCACAGTGGGACCAAGAGCAAGGGGATATTTGCTGGACAATAATTCACAATATCCTTCTTCTTGAACTTCATCGCTGTATGAAAGCAGGTCATTATAAGCATCTTCTTTTTGCAAAGAAAGTAACTGACAGTCAGAAAGATTAAATACCTTGCTCTCTGGGTTTTACTAACTAAGAAAACCAGGAAGCAAACTTGGATCTAATTGACTCCAAAGCCCCTATTTTTTTGGCCAACGCCCTCTCTAGTCCAGCATCTGTATCTATATCATCTCTCTATTCTGTATCTATAAATGTGAGAAGTATTTTCCTAAAGGTTTATCTTTTCCAGCTGTACTGTTTTTGAGTTACTGTCAGTCTTCTTCTGTTGTTGTTTATATAAAGCTGACTCCTAGCTACTTTTGTCAAAATTATTTCATACTCTTAAGCACATAAAAGTCTGTTACTATAACTGGATAAAATATTCTAAATAATTTTGCATACATAATAGTTCAATATACATTCTCTCTAATTTAGGCTACAATGAGACTGTGAATAAAATCTTGAAAACCCTGGGAGATACGCGTATGGTGGTTGGATATATACACACACCAAGGACTTCAATACTCCCTAAATTTTACTTGGGTTTTTGAACATTTTAAATATTTGAAAGGCACTGGTTTTAACATGGCTGGCGGTACCTTTTATATTATAGAATCAAAAGGAAATGATTTCAGAATATTCTTTTCTTTACTTCAGAAATAAAAAGCTGATTTTTTTTTTTTTCTGTTCTTTGGAAAAGCAGGGAAGTGTATTAATATTAAATTAAGTCTCACAATATTTTTTGTAGTCAAAGTGGGCCATCTGATGTAATCTGAATCTGGTTAATTTTATGAATATCAACCATTACACGATATTCTTGTTCCTTTTACCTAGACAAGATCTAAACCATGGAAAGATTAATCTTGTATCCCCATGAAATAATTAATAGGACATGTAACCTCTAGTTGGATTCAAATTCCATTTCAATTACACAGCATGATTTTCTTCTTAAAATTAATGTCCCCAAATATTCATATTTTCAATGATAATATTAGCATATTCAACATAGATGTTTAACACATTCACAACAAATTTAGCAATTCTTAATTGCTACAAGAGATATAAAAAAGAGTAAAAAGAACAATTTTGGCCGGGTGTGGTGGCTCACGCCTGTAATCCCAGCACTTTGGGAAGCTGAGGCGGACAATTACTTAAGGCCAAGAGTTCAAGACCAGCCTGGCCCACATGGTGAAACCCTGTCTCTACTAAAAATACAAAAAAAATTAGCCAGGCCTGGTGGCAATGCTTGTAATCTCAGCTACTTGGAAGGCTGAGGCAGGAGAATTCTTGAACCTGGGAGGTGGAGGTTGCAGTGAGCCAACATCGCGCCATTGCACTCCAGTCTGGACAATAAGAGCAAAACTCCGTCTTAAAAAAAAAAAAAAAAAAAAAAAAAGTAATTTCTGTCCTCAGTCCATTTACAACTTTTTCTCAGTGATGAGATAAGCATGACCAATGTTTAACCACTTTGTATTTCAAGGGCTATAAAGAGATCCTTTTTGTTGTCACCACCATCTTTATGAGGGTCCAAAGCAACCGGGGGGCTTGTGCCCCATTTCCACTGATACACACATACACAGTATAAATGGCATCTTCCAGGAAGGATAATTATTCTTAAACTTAAATGTATTCTAATATTGCAAAGATGTTGTCTATGTAGTTGAACATATTTGTGTTTTCTAACAAGCTGTGAAAATTGGTAACAAGTTGTACATTGCTAGAAGACTTTTTAATCTTGAGAGTTACCTCAGGAGTGACTTTGTGTAATTGCAATGACCAGTTTCTAATTTTTCTGGAGATCAAATCATAGGAGCTTAACATTTTATAGGAAAATGCTCAAAGATACTTAAACATCATCCAAAAAATATGTTTTGAATCTATTAAAGCTCTGTGTTTATATTAAAATTTGATATCAGGCCTGGCATGGTGGCTCATGCCTATAATCCCAGCACTTTGGGAGGCCAAGGCTGGCAGATCACATGAAGTAAGGAGTTTGAGACCAGTCTGGCCAACATGGTGAAACCCCGTCTCTACTAAAAATATAAAAATTAACTGGATATGGTAGCAGGAGCCTATAATCCCAGTTACTTGGGAAACTGAGGCAGGAGAATTGCTTGCCCGGGAAGCAGAGGTTGGAGTGAGCTGAGATCGTGCCACTGCACTACAGTCTGGGTGACAGAGCAAGACTGTGTCTCAAACAAACAAACAAACAAATGAAAAAAAAAAAAAAAAAAAAAAAAAAAAAAAACAGAATACCTATTTTAATCTCATAAAACCTCTGTAAATTAAACTCCACAGAGACTGATATTTTAATTATTTTAAAAATCTAACATTAACTCAATTCATGCTCTAAGCTGGGCCTCCAAAAACTGTTTTACATGTATTATTTTATTATTCATTAATTATCATGTGTTATTTTACTGTGGTGAGGAAGTTGAATCTTAAAAAGGTTTAGATGTTCTCTACCAGACATGAAGAATGTAGATCTATTGTTGTGAGGAACACAATGTCTTCCCCAAATGTTTATTTTTCTCTCATGACCCTTGTTTGGTGCAGTTTTTACTTATGTAATTTAAGATATTTCTTCAACTTGAACGTTGGAGTCACTGAACAATTACTATCCTCTTCTTAAATCATCTACTCAATAGTTTAGTTTGAAAATTATGTTCCTGGACTTTTGAATGTTGTACTCGAATCTTCTTAAGTACTCTTATTTTTTTTTTTTTTTTTGGGTGCAAAACATCCCCTGTCTCCTCTAGAAGCTCTATTTTGGTAAACATGATTTTGTTTATATTTCCTCTCTGGATCCTCAGTGTTCTTGGCTCATTCATGATTGATGCTTAAAGCTCAGTTTCGGCAAAATTAGTGAGAAGGATTGAGCGTCTGTGCTCCTCGGGCTGGAAGGCTGTCAGTCATATTCTGAGGCACTGGAAAGAAGCGTTTCTCCCCTGAGCTGTCTTAGTTACAAATTCCTAAGAGCCCCCAGGCTCCGGGCATGGAGAGGCCCAGGCCACCTTTTGGTCTTTCCTGCTACTTCCTCCCTGATCTTTGCCACCCTTCTCTTAAATGTTGCAGAGCTTCTGAGACCACACCTTCCACAGGAGAGGTGCACCAATCCTCACCCACTGGATTTCAACTCCGGACCCAAAGCTCCCTCAGGTTAAGTAGGAAAGTTCTTTCATTGTTCTCATGCTACACACCTTTAGTGTTTGAAGTCATATTCATTCTGTCCAGTCCTGATGGTTCTAAAAGCTGCTCTTCTTAGGAAAGGTGCTGGTCATTGGTTTGTGGTTGGTGAGGAGACCCGTGGGGATGTTGTCTAACAAATATTTGCCAATGAATCTTTCGAAATCGCACCAAACATTTACATGAACACAAAGAATCGATGTCATCATGTGAAAAAAGGTGCTAGCAAACTATTCTATTTCATAAAAATAAAAGATAATTTACAGCTTAATTGAAAATCAAGAATGAATACTGAATCCTTGGGTGTTTTACTACATGTATTTCAGTCCTCATGTTTTATCTGTAATTCACTAATCTTCTTAAGATCACTGTTTTTTTTTTTCTTATAGACATGAAGCTCACTTCCTGTTATTATAATTGCTATTTTGAATTGCACAAATCCATGTGAAAATATTTGGAGTGAACTATATTAATTCCTGCCTTTCATGTAGCTCATTGTAAGAAACGGCATTACTTCGTACATGGACTCAGGGATGTCTACGATTTTTATATTTTTCCATTGTGATAAAAGAGAGATCTGAATTCCATGTGCTCACAGGTCGGTTGTTTGCCTAAGATAGCCATACTTCCAAAAGCACAAGGGAATAGCTGTTAGCACATGTTTGGCTTCATTGAGCTATCCTACTCTAGCTATGTTTTTGACAATTGTTAGTGTCTGAAATTCTCAAGTATATTTCAGTTACTATTAAAGTATTCCTTGGCCAGGTGAGGTGACTCAGGCCTACAATCCCAGCACTTTGGGAGGATTGCTTGAGCCTAGGAGTTCGATACCAGCCTGGACAACATGGTGAAACCTCATCTCTGCTAAAGATACAAAAATTAGCCAGGTGTAGTGGTGCACACCTATAATCCCAGCTACTTGGGATACTGAAGTAGGAGAATCATTTGAACCCGTGAGGCAAAGGTTTCAGTGAGCTGAGATCATGCCACCACACTCCAGCCTGAGATACAGAGTGAGACACTACCTCAAAAATAAATAAATAAAAATAAATAAATAAATAAATAATTTTTTAAAAACACATTCCTTAAAGGAAGGTTCAAAGGACCACTTATTTCATTATATATTTACAGACTCTTCTCTGAGTAAATTTTAAATGTTGCTTGCTTAATTTCTATTAAAATGAATGTTAAACATGCTATCATCTCAAAGTCCCAGGGCACATGATAAATGCAACGAAATTGTATTAATACAATTTATTTCCCATTTAATAACAATTGGAATGATTTTGAAAAACTACTCAACATTTTATATGCTATTCCTCTAGTAGTTCTTATTTGTACTAATATTTATGCTATTTTTTAAATTTTTAAATGGAATTGGAAATCCAGGGGATTTTTTTTTTTTTTTTGCCGATTAAGTAAAACACACCTTATTAATATGTCAGTATTTTGTCATCTAATGTAACTAATTTTCATATTTTATACTATACTAATTACTATGCTAATTCATCTTATTATTAGACTATGGCAAATACTTAAAGTTGAAGGCAGAGGTATTTTATCTGTGAAAGGGGAAATAATCAGTGGACTAAGAAATAAAAGTAATAAGTCATGTATTTTGCTTAAGAAAAATGATACATTTGATCATGTGTAAAACGTCTGGGCAGTTGGCTTTGATTTGGCATCCAAAAAGGCTGTTGGCTCCTACCTTCACATCTGCTAAATGTGGGTATACCAAATGCTCCCCAGCTCTCTTCTACTTCTCACAGCTCTGAGACATGTGAAGTTCTCTTGAAATTTCAGGAAATATTGTCACTATTATGATGCTGTGCAATTCTTTACTTGCAAAGAGCTCACTTTATTTTTTAAAGATAATTTTTAAATGTTATAAATCTGCTGTCCAAACAATACCTAAAACATCTTTTCTTCATTGGTTATTCATAAAACCCTTACAATCTTAGGGTTGGCAGAGAATTTTAAATTATTCTAACACTTGCATTTGGGGGATAGTAAAATTGACACTAAGAAAGATTATATCTTTACTCTGACTTTATGCAGATAGTGGTCAAAGTAAAGCTAGAAATTAGGTTTCCTGACATCTGATTCATCATACTTTTATGCTACGGAAAATACTTAAAGGTGAAAACAGCAATATTTTATCTGTGAAAAGGGAAATAATCAGTGGACTGAGAAATAAAAGTAAAAATAATCAGTGTTATTAACAGAATGCCTACTAGCATCTGGTTACAATATCTAAATAAATCCTCGCAAATCTTGAGAGACAAATGAAATTAATCCATTTTTCTGGGGAAACCACTGAGACACAGATAGTGTAGACACTGAGATGCTGGCCCTGTCAGATAACCAGGAAATGGCAGCGCTGTTAATGGAAAACTTGACTCCTTAGAAGTATCCATTGAACTTCTTGAGGCAATTTGTGAGTGAAGGGAGTAGTGAGGGTAGGTACTGGGAAATATATCACCCAGAACTGCTCTTTTGTTTGTTATGTTATGAGCATAGATGGAACTGGATTGATCTCAAGAAGACTTTGGAGCCTGGGGAAAGCTTTCTGCCAGAAATGTTATTTTAGACCTAAATGTTTTTATCATCAACAGACTGTTCTTATAGTGAACTGCTTTTACTGTTTGTGTTCATTCAGATAACTGCCATGTGCATATATTGTATCATGCCATGAAAAATAAAACAATAAAACAAGCCTTTGTCCTCAGAGAGCCTCTGAGGAAAGACAGTTGACAGATTATGAGAAGTGTTATGAAGATTTTTTTGTGCTGTTGTGTTAAATGATGCAAAATCCTGATGAGAATGTGGGGAGAGAAGACTCCCCTCTAAGGGTGAGAACCAAAGAGAAGGAACCAGTCCTGCATAAAACCATAGTGAGAGGCATTCCACAAAAGAGAAAAAAAACTCACACACAAGCATAGAAATGGGAAAGATCTTGCCCTGTCCAACAAATTAGAGGCTGCTGTGACTGGAGCTCAGGAGTGAAGAAGATGCTAGCTTAGAACAGGTTAGAGAAATAGGCAGTAGTCTAAAGGGTTTAAGGAGGTACATGGTAATCAAGCCATTATTGCTGTTATTGTTATTTTTATCAACAGCCACCAAAAAGTCTGACTTAGGATGAGGCAGTGGCAGTATTGTGCAGAGTCTGATGCCACTCCAGTGGACCAGGCCACACATCACAGTAATGTGGAGATAGATGATGGCAGATTTAGAATGTGTTACCAGAGTTAAATATATAGGACTGGCTGGGCGCGGTGGCTCAAGCCTTTAATCCCAGCACTTTGGGAGGCCAAGATGGGCGGATC
The DNA here is from genome assembly GCF_002776525.5 of Piliocolobus tephrosceles. Classification (NCBI taxonomy): domain Eukaryota; kingdom Metazoa; phylum Chordata; class Mammalia; order Primates; family Cercopithecidae; genus Piliocolobus; species Piliocolobus tephrosceles. The sequence goes on from NC_045440.1 coordinate 50,653,562, forward strand.
ACGAGGTCAGGAGATCGAGACCATCCTGGCTAACAAGGTGAAACCCCGTCTCTACTAAAAAAATACAAAAAGCTAGCCGGGCGAGGTGGCGGGCGCCTGTAGTCCCAGCTACTCGGGAGACTGAGGCAGGAGAATGGTTTTAAACCCGGGAGGCGGAGCTTGCAGTGAGCCGAGATCCGGCCACTGCACACTCCAGCCTGGGCGACAGAGCAAGACTCCATCTCAAAAAAAAAAAAAAATATATATATATATAACTTTTTAATAGCTTTGACTTAAGAGGTAATCATAAGAAGAAACCAAGGTGGAACTTCTAGGTCTTTGACTTGGCTAACTGAGTAGGTAAAAATTACTGAAATGGAAATAACTTGAGACAGAACAATATTGACTGGTGGGATAGGCAGAAATCACTAGTCCAGTATCATGTACATTCATGTAGATAAATTTGTTGCCTTCCAGGAAGAGATGCAAATCAATAGGTAGATACATCAGTGTAGGGCTCTGAAATTGACATATAAATTTAGAAATTATTAGCTTATAGGTGAGATTTATATCTATAAGAATGAATGAGACCACCAAGAGTGACAAGAAAATTAAAGTCTAGGAATGACTTTGAAGAACTCCAACATTTAGAAGAACAAAGTAAGGAGAAACCAGCAGAAGAGACTGTGACAGACAGAGTCCTCACAGGAAACAGTGAGGTCAAAGCCCCTCCTCCTCTTGTCTGTGTATACAGTAGACCAACTCACAGAAACTGCAATCTTCTCTCCAGGGATCCAGCCAGTCTGAGAGGACCCTGGGAGGGAAACAGAGGGTCAATGCCCTGTCCTCATTGTCCTCTCTCCTTCCTCTGTTCTCTGTTGATGCTGCCCATTGGCCAAATTTCCCTGGGAACTAGAGATTACAAGTGCCCTGACCATACAGGTCAGGGCTCCAAGTGCTAAGGAGGGTAGACCAGGTGGGGAGTCATCTGAAGATGCTCACAGAAGGTGCCTGGCACAGAGAGTAAAATGTTTTAAGATTATGAAGATTGTAAGTGTTTCTCGTACTTTTGATGATATGTAAATACAAAGGAAATATAGAAGATATGTATTTGTTATCTCATTAGGTTATGTTGAGAATTAAATTACCTGAGACACTGGATATTTGCTTGAAAAGTTCATAGCCCTGTTCAGACATTTGTATTGTTATTGCTGATGTCGGGTCACCCATTGAGTAAAGGAAAACACATCCTCTGTCAGAAAAATAAAGCCAGTTTTGTGCAGATTCAGTTTGCTCTTTTGTGCAGATTCAGTCTGCTTCTTGGAAAATCCCATCTGTGAAAAAGATACTATTTCAGTTCTGCATAGGCAACTTGAAATTACTTTACGTAGTAATTGCATAACTACAACTTGCTGCTTTTTCCTTCATTCACTTCTATTATATTCATAACAAAAATGTTCTAGATTGAAAACCAAAAGATGGAAATTCCTTTATTTCTTTAGTGAAAAAGTTAAGGATTGATATCATTTAATAATATTTTCTGTTACAATCAAATTGTAGAGGACAAGATTAGCACTGTTATGAGAATGATTTGTATAAAAAGATTTGTAGTCACTTAGCATCTATTTTAATTCAACCTTTATTTCTCTGATAATTATAAACTAACTGGGTAATTTTTAAAGGAAATACTACCAGAGAGAGAATCACATATGGTTAGAAAGTAAAATTTAAATGAATGCTATTGTCTTAAAGTGTAGTAATTAAATTAGTAGGCCACACTCAGAGAGATGTCAAGTAGCTAAATGGTTCAGGCACTTGATTAGTAACTATGTATCAAACATAAAAGTCGCCAACAGCTCTCTTTAATAAAAATTATGTTAGGCTGTAAGATCTAATGAGTACTATAAGTGAAAGTTAATTCATAAATGCTGCTATTTAGAGGAGAGAGGTGATTTGTTTATAATTCTTATTCTGTGGAAATTTTTCACGGAGAAATATGTACTGAAAAGTGAAACTTGAAAGAACTAGAAAGTGTATTTTCTCTATTCTTTCTTCGAGTCTTAAATTTTGATTCTAATACAGTTTGTATTTCTAAATCGTCATGCTAAATTGAAATTTTACATGACAGAAGCCCTTAGTTAAATCTTCCCCTCTCATAAAATATTGAGCCAGAGACTGATGACAAAGCTAATTTTCATTATTATAAGTCCAGAGTTTTTCTTTTCCAATGTTGATGTTTCCTATTTCTTTTTCTAAAAAGCATATTGACTTACTGTTCTGCAGTATTACTGTAAGTAATATGTCTTATTGTATTACTCCAAAGAAGAAACATTGTATTCTAGAAATATTGTAGAAAGCTACAATACTTTTTAGTTATTTGAGATCAATATATGCTAATGTTTATTTTCTAGTATTCCAGTAAGCAAAATGTTTAACTGACATCTATTTAATTGGTCTGTTATTAATGACTCAAAAAATGTGATCAAATCTGAAATGTTTCCATGAACATCAAAAGAAAAATTATGCTTGCCACAATTTTAATATTAGGTATCTTTAGTGTTATGTTTATAAAAGGTTCATAATTCATGCATATTTTAAGTGAGAACACTCTTAGTCAGAATATTTGGCACATTTCATTTCCCTTAGAGACCAAAGACCAAATACTTTGTGTAATGTATTTCAGTGTATATTCACTTATCTCCTAAATCTGTTGTGTGTACTCATTGGACAAATCACTCTTTGGTTTTTGCTAGCTAAAATAATTTTAAATCTAAAATGATCTCATTAGATTGTATTCATGCAGTAAAGTGATATTGTCCTCCAGCAGAGTTGCAGTCCCTGCTGGCTCGATGACAGGCTGTCTTCATAAGGAGCTCAGCATGCATATTGCCCTGGCGCCTCTGGTGAGGCAGAGCCTTGTGCTATAGCAAGGCCCAGTGAATGCTTCAAGCCTCTTTAGCCCATTCACATGCACAGGCAAGAAGTAAGCTCTTACAGTTACAAATCCACTGGGAGTACCTTTTCATCACTTACTTGTTTTTAATGGGAAATGAATTAACATGATTGGCTGTTATCAGGCACTTAGTTATATTCTTTTGATTTTAAAGGACTTGCTGCTTATAAATGTAAGCAGAAAGGGAAGAGTTCCCAATATTGACGTTGGCAGTACTCTCCTCAGTAAAAGACTGAGGCTAAATCTTCGTCCAGCATTACCAGAGGTGCTGCCAAACCACTGTGGTGGCCCATGCTACAAAACAGCATTACCACACATGTAAAGGGCTCCATATTCCATTGCTGTGTCATCATGGAGATTAATGTCATTTATAAGCTTTTCTCAGGCTTGTCGATTTATGGGCAGTAAGCTCTGAGAAGCCCTTGACCTTACCTTGATTTCTGAGCCCTTGGCAAAAGAATTCTAGGACCCAAGTATGTCATCTCATTATCCATGCCATGTTTCTTCTGCTTTCTTTTGACTGCCATATATTGTTTTCTATGCCAGAATACGTTTTCCTCCAGCTAGACAGAACTGCTGATCAAAGAAGTCTCCTGAAGTGTTATATACATCAATTGCTATTTATTTAACAGGTTTCACTGATACTAAGATTATAGAGATTTAAAATTCTGATCTGAGTTACTTTCGTTTTGCAGAGAGACATTTAACTTATCTTTGCATATATAGTAATTTTAGGTTCTGCAAAGACATAATTTAAGCATTTGAGCAAAACACCTTGTACAACTTGAGAACCTTACAAAGCTAATATAGTACAATTGAGGCAAAACCTAAAACAAACAACCCAAACTATGTACTTTGATTGAATTATCCAGATTGACAACATCTAATCTTTTCAGGTAACTGGCCATCTTCAACTTTATTTTGCTATTTTTTACAGTGGTTCTCGCATATCTCCTCAGTGTGTGTTAAAACTGATGTGGATGGTAAGTTTGGTTCAGCTGTGGAATGAGATGGGTCATGTACAGCCAGGCAGTGCATGGCATAGGGTAGCTCTGACCAGACACAGTTTTGTCTCCAGATCCACATTTAAAAACTGAACTTTTGTTGATTAGTATTTCTCAATTTCATTTATTTTACTGAAGGTCGCAAAATAGCAGTTTTCTAACTAGATTATATTCTCTGCATGTATTTGTTTCATTTTTATTCTTCCTAACTTTTATTTTGCTAAACAGTTATATGAAATGATCAGACAGACATATCCTGGACCCATTGATCATCCTTAATATAAATGAAAGTAGGAAAACAAAGAAAAAAAACAGGACTTTAAGAACCATGGTAAATAATATGTTAACTTAGATAGGCTTGGTAATTCAGTCTCTCTCTTTTTTAAAGATTTTCATTCCCCTCCTCCAGCTTTATTTCAGCCAGATACAGAAAGACAAATACTGCATGGTCTAATTTATATGTAGAATGTAAGAACTCATAGAAGCTGAGAGCAGAAAGGTGTTTTGCCAGGGGATAGAAGGGTGAGGGAAATGGAGGAATTTTGGTCAAAGGGTATGAAATTTTAGTTACAAGATGAGTATGTTAATTCAATCTTTTAAGGCTGCATGCTGAAAAGTTCTAACATAAGTAGCATAGTCAGTAACCTACCCCAGTTCTAGAAGCACAGCATTAAGATGGTGCTTCTGCACCCCTAAATGGTGTTCATGTGGGGATCCTGAAGAGGTGTATGAATCTTGCCTCATTCTCACAGTTCCCAGCAGACAACCATGTTTTGTAAAAAGATTGGAAAGAGCAACATCAGCAAAATGCCATTCCCCTGAGCTAAGTTTAGCTATGGCTGTCCTACATAGAGTATATTTCTTCTCATTTTAATGAAATGAATTCATTTTCTAAATGTATTATTAACTATGGTTGTGGTTTGTCTTCATGTTCCCATACTTCATTAGTGCTGTACTTTGTATGGAGTAGTTTAAGCAGTTTATGTTGGTCTAGCCTCATGTAAGGGGGTAAGTGTGTCATGATTCATGTGTCTCCACACACCAGATGAGTGACAAGCAGTCAGAATGTTTGGCAAGGACAGTACAGCAGGAAAGAAAACATTTTCCAGAATGCAGAGAGCCCTCAATTACTTGATTTTATAGTTATGCAGATAAACATAAAAACTGGAATGTCATTCAGTCTGAGCCAGGTTACTTACTCAGATGCTTACCTTCCCCTTTGTCCTTTCGTTGGGTTTTGGAGAGTTGACTGAAAGGGGTGATGGCTTTAAAACTATGCAGATGAAGCAGCCTGCACAACATGGAGAGACCCTGTCTCCACACAAAAACAAATGTTTTAAGAGCCAGGCATGGTGGTGTGCACCTGTAGTCCCAGCTACTCAGGAGGCTGAGACTGGAGGGTGGTTTGAAATCGCAAGTTCAAATCCAGCCTGGGCAACAGAGTGAGATTGCATCTTAAAAAATTAAACAAATAAATAAACATTATTCAAATGACATAGGACTTGTGGATCGTGAGATTAGAAGTCTAGCTCTTAAAAAAAAAAAAAAATTCTGCTGACCAAGTTTAATGCTTGAACTTCCACAATTAAAGGTTTAACTCTTCAGTGCTGGTAAGAGGTTGGGGATTCAGATACATGTGGAGACCATGAAATGAAGGTAGGTGAGAGAGAAGTCATTTTCAGGGCTCTAGGGCAGATGCAGAGGCCCACAAGAGGACACAGGCCCAGCCTATGGGAATGACAGATCAGCACTTTAGGTTCATTGTATGGCTGAACACAAGGCACACATACAGCAGGGAGACCCACACCTGCAGACAGAATGGGGGGAAAATCATGTCCATTTTGACTAAATAGGGAGTGAAATGTCATCCATTATGGAGATGAGCAACTAACAGGGGATAGTCCTGCAATTCCAGGAATGAGTGGCTTGTCAACGTCAACATTTTCTTTCTTTTCTTTTCTTTTTTTTTTTTTTTTTTTTCGGAGACAGTCTTGCTCTGTCGCCCAGGCCATCTTGGCTCACTGCAAGCTCCGCCTCCTGGGTTCAAGCAATTCTCTGCCTCAGCCTCCCAAGTAGCTGGAACTACAGGGGCCTGCCACCACACCCGGCTAATTTTTATATTTTTAGTAGAGACAAGGTTTCACCATGTTGACCAGGCTGATCTTGAACTGCTGACCTCGTGATCCACCCGCCTCGGCCTCTCAAAGTGCTGGGATTACAGGGGTGAGCCACTGTGCCCAGCCAACATTTTCTTTCTAATCCAAGAATTTGCTGCTATGAAATGTAGTTAGGATCATTCTTAGGCAAAAACTGTACAGCACATAATTACAGATGAATCATTACTGGTCATAGAGTAGAAAGATAATTCTTATTATCAGAGAAATTTCTCCATTTGGGTCCCCAAAGCAAAGATTATGGCCTTCATGCCAATGTAAATGTAGCTTCAATCAAAGCCTAAAATATCTTGTGCTTGAAAGTGTGCTTTTAAGCACAAAATGACATGCTTTTTGATCTGTTAGTTAACGTACAAAATATGATTCTCCTTGCAATATACAAGTTAAATTTGTCTAATTAGCTCTTTTGAATTTTTTGTTTGCTTCATTATTTCTCAAGTACTCAAAATAAGTGGTTGATATGAAATTCTTGATATTTTCATTAGTAGTTGTTAAATCATATTGCAGGCATTTTCTGATTTATGGAAATTAGGCTCAGAGGAAAATGTACGGGTACCAAGGGCTTTCTCCTCCCTCCTGCTGCACCTGGGAAAGAGCATGCTGGTGAAAAGCAAGAAGGTAGGACAAAATGGGGAGACAAGTCTTTTCTGTTATTTTTGATTAACTGTCATTGATAAATAGGACACCATTGACTTGGAGTCCTCAGTTTATGTGATTCCATATGCTCTGGCATCACACTCATTGATCCTTGACTTGTTTTCCATAGAGGTGTTGTTAGCACGCTAGCAGTCACTCCCCGCTGCCCCATCTCGGCTCCACACAGACACTAATCTACTTTCTGTCTCTATAGATTTGCCTTTTTTGGGCATTTCATGTAAATGGAATCACACAATATATGTAGTTTCTGCAACTGACATTTTTACTTGGGACAATGTTTTCAAGGTCTATCCATGTTGTGTAGCATGTGTCAATACTTCATTTATTTTTATGGCTAGATAACATTCCAGTGTATGGAGATGCCACGTTTTGTGCATCCATTTAGCAGTTGATGAATATTTCACCTGTTTCTACTTTTTGGCTATTATGAATAATGCTTCTGTGAACAGCTGTACCCAATTTTTTGTGTAGGGAAGTACACTATAATTAACACTTAGTTTTTAGAACACAAATGGTAACCTTTCCCTATCTGCACAGCACACTTGCTTATCCATGAATATCACTGAAGTCCATTTGAATCCTTTAAGGTAAAATGGATGAAGATTTCTAGTTTAACCCTTATGCTTTTGAGATTTAAAAAACTGGATCACATGAAATTAATAAATTACCCAAGGTGTTACAGCTAATTAGCATCAACAGTATAACTCAAAATTTGCTTGAGATCCAGTTCAGCATTCTTTTACTATACATTGTAAACCCACACGGGGTGCAACTGAAGTAAGCTGAGATCATATGAGCTGACCTGGGAAGCTTACTTTTGTAATTATTTTTCTTTGGAGAATAGATTTGGTTTCCAAACAGACCCTATATCTAATTACCATATTTGATGCTTCAAAAGAATGTGTGTGTGTGTGCAGTGATTTGTTTCCTTGACTCTCAATTTGTATCAATTTAATGTAACAACAAATATCTATTGAGCATAAACAATGCAGTTAGCATTGAATATTTTAGAATGTGAAGGAAATTACTACTGCATTAAGAAATCAAGAGTCAAGATAATGCAACAATTAATGATAAAGTAGGTATGAAGGTTAAATTGTATGTTTTAGGGCCACTTACAGCATAATATACAGATTCGATTGCTAAAAAATGGATTTTGATCCCACCTTAATAATAATTAGAAATCTTATTTTGAAAAAAGAAATCTATTTCTTTGAGTGTAAGTTACATTACCTTTGAAAGGATGACACGTTGATATCTAGGGTGCCTTATAGCCGTAAGATGCTACAGTTCAAATGACACCATGTGTTATTTTGAGTAACACACACATACATGCAGACACATATAATGGGCAGAGGCTCACATATATCACATGTAAGTGAGTCAGAAAACAAGGTCATCAGAGGAATGAGCTCTAAAAAGAGCTGGGTCTTGTTCCAACTCTGTGGTGCCACTCAAGGCCCATGTGACTCTCTGAGTCTGTATTTACGGCAGATAGAGACAATAGATGCATCCTGCCCTCCTCCTCCTCTTATTGGGATGCAATGAGATAATGGCCCCTCTATTTTTAGATAGAGCATTGAATATCTTCCATGGATTAAGGAAAGGTGGAGGACTCCTTAGGGCCCTACACAGGAATGGCATTATCAAAAGCGGAAAGTTACCTGTGTAGGAAAATATACTTTTATTGCAATACTATCTGGAAAACTTTCTATTTGATAGGACTGTCATCTTCCAGAATCCTAGCTGCGGGCTTGGGCAAGAATAAAACACTTGGACAGTTGGCAGTGGACCTACAGGATTAGCTAAGCTTAATTATGCAGGGTCACCCTGTTCTCTGTGGAGTCTACTTCATAAACACAGCTGGACTACTTTTCTCCCCCCTCAGAGCTGTTTCCATTTTAAAATAAATTTCTATTCATTGTTGTTTGCCAGGCAAAAATCATATGCAGCAATGCTACTAACATTAATATTTTATTTAAGCATGTTGATAAGAATGTTGCACCTAATAAGAAATCCATATCCCACCATCAACCATAGGTCCCAAATCCACTGTGAATGAGAAACTTTTGATTACAGGAAAAAGAGTAATTGGCACTTTCTAACCTGTATAAACTTGGATGCCTGTTGGGTCCACTTGCTATTCCTTAAACATAATCATTCTTGCATCCTGATGCACATTCTTCCTGAAACAAAATTTTCAATATTGTCTTTTTTGGTTGCTGTTGAAGGTCTGTATTTGCAATAATTACCTTGCTAAATAAAAAATTTTGAGTATTTCTGTGTCACTGCTAAGAATAATATTTTAGTGGAATTCCTTAGAATAAGACTTTCTGCTATACATTATTGCATGAGAATATGCCTAATACACTTAAAAGAGAACAATGGTAGCTAACATTGATTGAAAGCATCTGCAGAGGCATCTACTTGTTGAAATGCCCTCTCTACCTCAGATCACATGGCTCACATTTACCTCATAAGTTGGGAACTCCTATCACCCTTTTCTAATGGGGAGGACACAGACTTGGGAGAATTCAGTGACTTGTTGAAATCACACAATTAAGTACTATCAGGTCACCTCTTGAGTGCCCATCCAAGTATAGAAAAAATAGCATCATTTCTACTGGCTTTGCAAAAGGAATTTGTAGTTGACTTTGAGGGAGTTTGAGAATGGCAAGAAAAGCCACGTTGATGGCAGCTGGACTAACACTCTCCAGCTTCCCCTCTGCTAGCAGACCCTCCCTGGGGCTCAGAATAGTAGGTTCTCCTTGAGTGGACATTGAGAAACAAATGCAAGGCGCTGTGGAATGCTGCTAAGGTCAGAGGTGGAGAGGAAGAGGTGTAGGGTGGAGAGAGCACAGGTGACTGACCATAGGATGAGCTTCATAATCAGATGAGGAGATTAGTTGGTATGTGAGGTCAGCAAGGATAAGAAGCAGATGGGACTAGCCCCGGGGCTCTCAGGAAGCTGGGAGACTTGAGAGAGTGGTTCTTTCTTGCGGGGGCAGGTGATATCTAGGGTGCCTCACAGCCGTAAGATGCTACCATCTTACGTAAGAAGTTCAAATGGCACCATGTGTTATTTCGAGTAACACACACATACATGCAGACACATATAATGGGCAGAGGCTCAGATATATCATATGTAAGTGAGTCAGGAAACAAAGTCATCATGAGGAAAGAGCTCCAAAAACAGCTGGGTCTTGTTCTAACTCTGTGGTGCCACTCGAGGGCCATGTGACTCTCTGAATCTGTATTTACCTCAGATAGAGACAATAGATGCATCATGCTCTCCTCCTCTTCTCGTTGGGATGCAATGAGATAATGGCCTTTCTCTGTCACCCAGGCTGGGGTGCAGTGGTGTGATCTCGGCTCACTGCAACCTCTTCCTCCTAGATTCAAGAGATCCTTCTGTCTCAGCTTCCTGAGTAGGTGAGATTACAGGTGAATGCCATCACGCCCAGCTAATTTTTGTATTTTTAGTAGAAATGGGATTTCACCATGCTGGCCAGGCTGGTCTTGAACTCTTGACCTCAAGTTGATCCGCCCACCTTGGACTCCCAAAGTGCTGGGATTATAGGCATGAGCCACTGTGCCCAGCCAAGAGTGGTTCCAATCACAGATTCCTGGGCTGTTTGTAGCAGGGAGACAGGCAGTATCTGGCAGGAGCAGGGGTACAGCCAGGGATCCACAACTCTTGAGTAGGTGCTTCTCAAGCCAGAGGCAGGAAGTGCAATCCAAGAAGTGACCGTCTCCTTGCAGTTTCATGACAGCACCTCCTGTAGTTGTAGCAGATGAAAGCTAAACAATTAGTTAAAGGAATACATGAATGGATGAGTGAATAAAGTATAAGTGAATGAATCCAACCCTAAGTTAGAAAACCCTCTTCATCCTTAATCATACCACCTCCTTGGTTTTCCCTTCCTCAGAAACCAAAGAATCAAGACATCTGCCCACAGCATGTGTAGTATGAACGCTTTGCCGCAAACATACTCTGCCAGGATTCAAATAAACAGGAGATCAGAGACTAGTGTGGGAAAATGTCTTTTGGCATATTGCCCAGCTGTGATCTTGACGTGGCTGATTTTGTTTTGGTTGATGTCTTGGGCTTTCAGTGTTCATTTTCATACTGCTGTTTCACAATTTTATTTTCCTTTTTGAGTTATAGTTTGTAAGAACTTGGTTTATATTACTATTCAAATGCAGTAGTGTTTTGGTATTTAGTATGTTCTCCAAAAAATTAGAAGTCACTGGTGTTGCTTCTTTACCTCGCAGGAAACTTTCCTGCTCTAGCAAGCATTGACGCTATACCTTGCTCCTTTCCATTCTGTTAGCTAAGTGGAATTCAGTCCAGTGCTAACAGGTTGAGGTTTCCTTTACTACAAGCTACTGGTCTTTGCATTGTACCTTCTGATGATTGTTTAAACTCAAATGCATGTAGCAATGCTATGAATAGCTCCCACTTTATTTCAGTGAATTTTAAAACTTCATGAAAATAGAAGTTCACAGAGATTTCATTTTCTTCTCTGTTTTCCATAGCGATATGACAAAACATGTGTTTGTAAATCTTTTCCATTTAGAAAGACTTTTTCTTCAGCTTCTCACCAATGTCTGATATTTAAAAACTTATACATAAGGCTCAAAATGAGAAAAATAGCTTGCATCAAATCCATTAAATTCCCAGAAGTTATGTTCAACTGCACATAAGTTAAATTAAATAACATGTATGCCTCACAAAAGTCATGGCATCTTGTTTATAGTAGGCCCTCAGTGTGATTGATGTGTCAACTTGGCTAGGCCACAGTACTTAGATATCTGGTTAAACATTATTCTAGATGTTCCTGTGAAGGTATTTTTTAGATGAGGTTAATATTTGAATCAGTAGACTTGGAGTAAAGTAGATTCCTCTTCAAGTGGATGACCACATCTAATCAGTTGAAGACCTTGGAAGGATACGACGGGCTCCCCACAAGGAGGAGGGAGTTTTGCCACAGACTGCCTTCAGCCTCAAGCTGCAGTGTCAGCTCTGCCCTGGGTCTCCAACTAGCAGCTGAACTTGCAGATTTTAGGCTTGTCATTCTCCACAGTTGCATGATCACATGAGCCAATTCCTTAAAATCAATCCCAATCTTTTTCTAGTTCTCTCCCTCTCTAGAGATAGCTAGGTAAATTGATAGACAGGTAGATGATAGCTAGGCAGATAGGAAGAGATTATATAGATAGGTGGATTGTAGGTAGACAGGCACAGGCATATACTCTATCCATTCTGTTTCTTTGGAGAACTCTTGAAAATACTCACTGACAGTTGGTTTAGTCCCTCTTTCTTCCCATGTGGGAAACCTCTGGAACAGGTGCTTTATCCTCACTTTCACCTTGTTTAGGCATATTTGTTGAACCAAAGTTTCCCCTTTTCTCATTTCTATACTTTTATTCTATTTTCCCCTTTTAGCCAACATGTTGATATTTATCCAGTTCCATGATAGTAAGTATTCATTAGCAATGCTCTTCCAAAAATTGTCTTTGTTACCTCCAAGATAGATGGAATTATTCTCAGTATAATTTTGAAATTTAGTATATTTCATTTTTTTCTATAATTGATAGCCATGTATGGCACATGAAGTATTATCAAGCCACATTAGAAACAAAATTTAATATAAATTAGAGTTTATTTATACAGGAGTTGTTAAGGAAAGTTAAAATTAATGGCATACTGGACAGGATAGGGCATAGGATCTCTGACCTTTGTTTTCAGTTAAAATAGAAAACAGGGAACTGATACTACTGTTATGTGAAATGTCTTGTATGACACTCTGGCACTGACTGCACTCCTCCATTATATTGGTATGATTTACCTATCACTGATATTTGCTGTGAATTCTGCTTATACCTATGAGGGTGGTAAAAGTCAACTGTGACAAGCTACACATCAATTTAGCAGTAAGGATACAGTTCTCTTGTGGACTCTAACAAATCTAGTACAGAAGGAGGCACTCAGTAGGTGATGATGATGATGATGATGATGATGATGATGATGATGATGATGATGGAATGCAATAACTCTTTTTATATGAGTTTCTTTCTGAACTGCTGGATATGTATACAGTGACTGAAGCCTGGATATATTTGCTAATGCAACAACTCACTATCTAATCAGTCTGTTCTCCTCTCAAGGACATTTCACTTTGATTCTCATGCTTACTCACCTTAACAAACAGAAAATGAATTCAGAAATGAATAATTGAGCTTATGAGTGGAAGCTCAAGAGAATCCTGCTCTGGACACCAGGACAATAGTCTCTATGGAAATGTGAAATCTCTGTAAGCAGACACTGGGTTGCTTTTAGCTGCTTAATGTGGTTGTTGTCATGCGTCTTGATTGCTCCAGCCTCCCTAGCCCCATCAGAAATGTTCCATTTTTAGATAAGAGAATCTTTTTCATGAAAATAATACAAATAGGGCCCACTCTGGCTTTTGCAATTTCAAAAGATATTTAAAACCAAATGGCATATTACAAATTTTAGTTATGATCCTCCCCCTTTATCTATTTTTTCCCAAACGTCATTTCTACTAATTCAGTGTTTTTCTAACTTCCTCCTGTGATCTTTCATCTCTTTTCATTTTACCTTTTCTTTCAGTCTATATGGAAATTAAAGTGAGTCAGTTTTTGAGTTCCTGCTGTTTCAATGTTTTATGCTGGACTTTCTTATGCCTCCCCTTCATCTACCCAACCAAGCTCTGTGCATTTTCCTTGCTCTGACTTTTTGTTGCCAGTATATTCAGCATGTAATGTTCATTTCTACAATATATCTGGTTTCTATTTCTGATTCAACTTCTACTTACTCAAGTCTCTCTTGGACTCTCTATTTTCTTTGTCTCTATTGGGAAAATCTGAGAAAAATAAACAGAGTTTGGAGCCTGTCTAATTAGGATTGAAGCTTTGGTAAAGTTGCTTCTTTCAAGTCTCAGTTTCTGGCTCTGTAAAAAGGTATGTTTATAGTTATTAGTCCACGAAATCATTGTAGATTTGTTGATTTGTAGGGGAAATACAGTCAGTACTTTAAGTGTATAGTTACCTTTTTTGTTTTTCCTGTTTAAAAAAAAAAAAAAAAACAAAAAAGTGTATAGCTTATTCCAGTCTTTTTTTTTTTTTTTTTTTTTTTTGACAGAGTCTCGGTCTGTTCCTCCGGCTGGAGTGCAGTGGCACAGTCTCTACTCACTGCAACCTCAGCCTCCCAACTTCAAGGTATTCTCTTGCCTCAGCCTCCCTAGTAGCTGGGACTACAGGCGCCCGCTACTGCATCTGGCTAATTTTTATATTTTTGATAGAGATGGGGTTTCACTATGTTGGCCAGGCTGGTCTCGAACTCCTGACCTCAAAAGATCCATCCACCTTGGCTTCCCAAAGTGATGGGATTACAGGCATGAGCCACCGCGCCCGGCCTATTCCAGTCTTTTTGACTAAAACACATGTTTAATCTCTGGAAATAATTTATTTTTATTTTATTTTTATTCCATTGGTAGTGAATTTGTAACCAAGAATGGGTAGGATGACTTGTGAAATTATTTCCTTTACTATATAGGCATATTTTTATGTGCTACTTTGTGTATACCTAGCATATATTAAATAATAAATAATTGTTCGATGGTTATATTGCAATGCAAATGGATGTTTATGTAAATTTCGTGCCGTATCACAAATTTGCTAGCAATATTTTTTTCAATAATCTATAAACAATGTCAAGAAAATATTTTTGTGCTCTCTTTACTATTTGGAGAGCACTGAATTAGGAAAAAATGTCAGGAATAATAACAATAGCTAATGCTCACTATTGGCCAGGCATTGTCCCAAGGGCGTATTTTATCATCCTCGTAACAGTCCCACGAAGCTGAACCAGTTGTGATTTTTATTTCACAAATGAAAAAACAGATGCACAGTAAAGGTTATTTCTTCCCCAAAGTCACATGTTTAATGGCAAGAAAAAGGGGCTTGAAGAATGCCTGTCTGGCTTTGGAGTCTGTCCTCTTAGCATGCAGGCAGCTTGTTCTCAGGGAGCTTAGAGCCTGTTCTTAGGATTGTGTTTGTCGCATGTGACATAGCCATTATTTTATCTTGTTTACCTATTACAAAATCTACTTTGGTAGATATGAGACTGTGAAATTTTCTGCATTGTTTACTTTCTGCTTTGGTAGACATATTTGCTCATTGCATATATGTGGTGATACAAGTTTTTCATCTGATAAAATCTTCACTTTTCATTGATTTTAATTCTCAAGTTTTGTTAATTTGTTATAACATATAAACTTTGTTTAAATTAGAAGTAGTTGGTTTGGACAGGAGAAAAAGTTCAGTAAAGGTAATCTTTAGCCTTTTCTCAATGTGCCTTCACCATGAGAGTGCCAGGTGTCTGAGTTCAGCCCTTTCTCTGAAATAGCTCTTTCATTTGTAGTGAGAATTGATAAGTGTTAATTATCACTGAAAGTGAGATTAAAGCAGTGAAAAGTTCCATTAAGAAGAATTAATTACTAGGTTGGCATTTAATGGAAGTTCTTAAGCAAATAATAAGGTGCCATGAGCATCTTATTACATCGCGCTACTGACATTTGTAGTTTAAGATCATGATTATCAAAGTAATCTGGCTTTACAGCAGCTTCCGCCCTGTCCCCAGGAGTGTGCACTTTTCTACACAGATACAAGACTAAGGGTATTCTCCTCAATCTTGGTCCTATCCTTCAATGTCTTGCAGCACATCAGAGAATCACCCTATTCATCTTCCAAGTCCAGGTATGCTTCCTCTGTATCTGGTGAACAATCTTTGTTTTTTTTTTTTTTTTTCTGCAAATAAATACAATGGTCTACTCAGTATATATTTATGTCAATATATAACATTGGAAGGAAAGATTTTGGGCAGAGAAGAAGGAAAAATGTATTTTTTTCTTCCAATTTCTTTGTGCCCAAAGCCATAGACCACATCCTTCATTGAATCTGATGATTTAAAATGTGCCCCAAATGTCTCCAGTGCTTACCAAAATGCAGTATATTTACTTATGAAATTTTAGCACCTTCTCTTCTCCCCTCAGTCATGGTGTATTTTGCCTCACGTAAAGATCTTTAAACTTTTTTGACTTTTGCTTCTTGTGACTTGAGAATTGCCAATAAAGAACACATGCAAAAATATTTTACCCAGTAAGTTGGCACAGTGTCTTGACATTGCATTAATTTTTTTAGTTCCAAAATTTTCATAAGATCTAAAGTGGAAAGATTCAGATCACTAGATGCAATACTAAAAGGATACAAAATGAACCAGGCATGACTCTTGCCCTGGAAGAACTTGTAATAAAGTTTCCAGGTTTCTACATGCAAAAGACATCTCCTTATTCAGAGGAAGTAATATCAATTGGGGAGGATCAGATGTAGCTACAGGACACAGGTTATACCAAAGAGAGAGACCCTTATTCTTCCAGATAGACCAAAGCTATAGCTGGAAGAATATTGAAGACTTCTCCATGAAAGGGAGGACCTCCTAAGCAAACAAGAGACCATTTATCTCCTGCAATTCAATCATAATTATTTATAGGCACTGTGTTCCAGAGTTCCAGAAAACAGAAAGGCAGAAACATTCCGGATAGAACTGGGGATGACGGATCTTTCCCTTGGACTGATGTGCACTCCAGGCAAAGGGCGATACTGAGGCAGAAAAATATATTTCAGGCTGCATTTAAAGTTCCAGGGACTTGAGTGCCAAGTAAAGGAGTTTGGATAAAGTCTGGAGGAAGGGGACAGAGAGATAATATGTTTGAGCTTTGGAAATATTAACTGGGAATTAGTGTGTAAAATGAATTGGAGGCAGAATGATAGACAAATTAGGTGACAGCAAGGTAACTAATGGATTGGTGGCTTGTATGTGTGCCACTTAACTCAAAGTCTTCTGCATTGATTATTTTTCTTTTTAATAAGGTGGTGAATAATTTTTTAAGAGGCTTGGTTTACTTTTTAAATTTGTTTCTTTTAATTCAGACCTCACCACAGGATGCCATACACTACTTTATAGAAAGTTGTAGAATTTACGAAAACTCTCAAAAGCAAATTCATTTTAATTCATTTAGCCTTTCTTTCTTTCCCTTCCTTTCTTTCTTTCTTTCTTTCTCTTTCTTTCTCTCTCTCTCTTTCTTTCTTTCTTTCTTTCTTTCTTTCTTTCTTTCTTTCTTTCTTTCTTTCTTTCTTTCTTTCTTTCTTTCTTTCTTTCTTTCTTTCTTTCTTTCTTTTTCTTCCCCCCCCTCCTCTCTCTCTCTCTTTCTTTTGAAATGGAGTCTCACTGTGTCACCCAGACTGGAGTGCAGTGGTGCGATCTTGGCTCACTGCAACCTCTGCCTCCCGAGTTTAAGTGATTCTCCTGCCTCAGCCTCCCAAGTAGCTGGGATTACAGGTACTCACCACCACACCCGGCTAATTTTTGTATTTTTAGTAGAGACAGCGTTTCACCATGTTGGTCAGGTTGGTCTCAAACTCCTGACTCAGGTGATCCACTCACCTCATTTTCCCAAAGTGCTCAGCTTACAGGTGTGAGTCACTGCACCCAGTCATTCACTTAGTTGTTCAAGTTACATCCATTACATAGGGTCACGTAGGGTGGGGTCAGGTTAAAGAAGAGAGATAGCCTCACTATCAAAACAACAATGACATCATGGTGTATGTTCCAAGTTGCAGAATTTGAAAAGTTGCTATTTCTTCTTTACTCCTCCTCAGCCACACTCAAAATGCTGTCATAAATTCATGCTGCTTTTTGATGATGGAATCAAAAGCCTGTGTGTGTGTGTGTGTGTTTTCAGTCTGGTGTGCTTTGAATCCTTACAAAACAAGACTGTCTCATGTTTTAATGACTTATTTTACTTAAATTGCCATTACAGGTACTTATTAAGGAAACATTTAGACCAGTCCTGGGGTGACTAGAGAATAGGATTGGCGTAAAGAATGTAACTTTTACTCTGGTTGGCCTCATACTACTAAAGGGTTTCAGTGATTTGACAGCTCCAGTAATATCTCTGTATCTCACCATCTGGCAGCATTTCACAGTGCCTGTTTGATGAGTAAGAGGTGCTACGAGATCATTACGAGGAAATTTCAGCACCAACAAACAGTTTCAGCAATTGTTTATGACCACTGGGTAGTGCTGCAAACAGACACATACACTGAAATGCGTTGCTTTGTTTTAGAAACACAGGTATTTCCTGCAGTAGTTTTTAATTGTTTCAGTAATGCATGTATGTCTAGCCACACTCTTTTTAATTCATTCAACATCTAGCATTTAGTGTCCCTGTCTGATCTAAACAATGCTTCTCTTCCAGGGACTAATACAATTGTTTTAGATTATTGTTTCTTCCCTGCAGCTTCCAAAATAATCAATAACAAATTACCCATTTCATTTAGGAAACAGGTATTTGCTCCCTTGGAATCCAAATTATATTTAGTTGTTTTTATTTTTGCTCTATTCCATAAGATCCCTGACCAAATAGATGGTCAGAGAAGATTACAACTTACATAGCTCTAACTCCCATGTCTCCAGAGAAGAACATTCTGCCGTCCTAAATTCTGCAGCTAGTGAGACTGGCAAATCACTTATTTTTAATGCTAGAGACTCCTTTCTCCCACCTTGAAGAGTTGGCAGCTCTGGTTAGGGAATGATGCCAGATCTAAGCAAAGTTGACTTAAAGTACAGGTAATCTGGGAGACTAGTGGTGCTATGAATGCACACAGGACTCAACTCCCAGCTGGGTTCAGATTAAAAGAGTCTGACTGAGATCCAGATGAGATGAAATTTACTACTTCATTTTGGGGAGTCTCAGCTTTCATTAATATGCATCAGTATATCTTATAGAATTAAAAATATTTGAAGCAAGGAATAAAAATGGAAAAACAGTGTACACTGAAGAAAAGTGTATTCCTGTTCATTTGGCATAGATCAAATCAGTTGAACTCATAACTACAGAATAAAATTACAGATACAGATGTCAAGAAAGGAATATTTGGAGAAAATAAAAATGAAAAAACAATGATAAATTCTGATACCATTTGATAACATATATCATTTCATTTCAACAAAACATACTTCTACAATGCTATAGTAATGTCATTAACTTATGTGTTTTCATTCAAATGAAGTAAGAGAAGATTCTTGATGCTATGAATGCTGTCTTCTTAGAGGAAATCATATCAATATTTTACCATAAGCTCCAATTGTTTATGTCATTAGAATATTAGGCTATTTCCTCCTTGACTTCATTAAGATTATTCATCATTTCAAGTTTTTGCTTTCCTATACTAGGAAGTATGCTGTTTTCCAAAGAGAATGAACGTAAGTTACAAAATTTCAAATCATCCAGCTGCCTTATTTTCCTATCTGGAAGCACAGGCCACAACTCCATTAGCAAGACATAGTAACTATAGCCTGATAAAATTAATTCCCAAGAATTACCTTAGGGTTTTAATCTTTTCCAAATAGAGGTCAACAAAATACAACAGTCACAATAATATTCAATTGATGAGCGCTAATACTTTCCTAGCTCTCCATGTTGTAGAGGGTGCCTTCATATATTTTATTAGCTTCTTTGGACTTCTCAAACATTCCTTGAGATAAGGAGATAAAGCATGATTAAAACATCTGTTTTTCAGAAGAGGTATCTATATGCACAAGGACACATAGTTAACATGTGGCAAAATCATCCTCAGGTCTTTCATTTCAAATTCCTTGCTCTTTCAACTATTTCTCAAGATAAATGCAAAAGGGATTATTTTTCTTTTGGTGTCATAAGACAGCCCCGGCCTGGCCTAGGAATTGGGAGAACATAGTCCTCACTTGCCAGATCAGTGATTTGTATAGGCTGTGTGACCTTGTGGTTCCCTACATCAACTGTAAAATGAAGGCTCTGAACTAGATCATTTTAAGTACTTACAGCTATAAAATCCAATGACTCTATTTAAAATAATGTAGGAAGCGTCAGAAAAATTGCATCTATAATAAATTTTATTGCTGAAAGTTTCCCAGAATGTATCCTGCAAACTGCAGTGCCACATGTGTTAATATATATTATGGCATAAAAAAATCTGTGGGTGATTGGTTTTGCGAAATGCAGAGTAAAACAAAATTAGGCATAATTTCTTTATGGCAAGACTTCTTCGTGACTTCAACATTCCAACTGCAGAGTGAAACTAGAGAAAGAGCATGGAGATTGCACAGGTCCAGGCAGGGTCCATGGACATGATCATGTCAATAATGGTCCAGGAAAGGGTCTCTGAGAAAAGCTATCATGTCCAAACTGTCAGCGATGGTTCTCAATGGGCAAATAATGGCATCTCCTGATATCTCCTCTCTAGGTGGCTATGGGTTGTGTATTTAAAGACATCTCTGGCAGAATAAAATTTAAAGAAGTTTCTTAATAAATATAATTGCTAACTAAACTTTTAGACTGCCTTAATTCATAATCACCTCAACTGCCAAGATTATTTAGCAATATTGAAAAGATCTTTTCATTCTTCTTTACCTATAGCAGTGCTGGATAAAAGGATTTCTGGAATTTCTTAGAAATTCATGTTAAGAATATCCGAGTATCTTTGCCTTAGTATGCTTGTTGATGTTGATGATATGATACAAAGCTATTCGAGGAAGGTTCCCAAGATTCATGTTTCGATTAATCATCACAACATGCACAGCAGCGCTTGCCTTCAAGATCACTGGGGGTGTGCAGGGTTGTCAAATTAGCACGCAGTGTCTACAATCTGATAATTTTTTTCTTATTACTGTTTCCAGGATGAGAATATGAAGCTGATCTGAATGCTTTTGACATCCATAGGTTTGCAAGATAGCTCTACAATAACCATAACAGACAGGTTCTCTATACACATAAATCATAGTTAGTCCACAAGAAGGGGACTGTTACTTTCAGTTTGAAGAAAGATTTCTCCTGTTTTAAAACAGTATGACTATGTGCCTGCAAGACTTACAAAACATATATACATGTGCAAAGGCTCCATTCTTGATATGTAATTTTAACAACTTTTGTCTTATTTGTTTGTTTTCATGTTGGTGGTGAATTACATGAAATTGACTTCCGTTTATTTTTTCAGTAAACAGCTAGTTTTACAAACTACATTTGCTCCCTGGGTTAGTTATTCTTATTTTTATTTCAAAAACTGGGATGGAGAGAGAATTGGAAGGAAGACCTACTACCATTCTTGAGAACTATTACTAATTTCGAGATGCACGTCTCAATTTACTCCAGAAACAATGGTTCATCCAGAGGTACCTTGCAATCAGTGATACATTTAATTAGATCCTCTATCTTTTTGAGAAAAGCAAGGCCTGATGTGAAGGCTCAGTGTGTGTATATTTGTGTGGAAAACGGAAAGAAGTAGGAAAAGAAGTTTTCTTTGCTTTCGTAAAGTGATGTTTATATGAAATTATATTAGTTAAGTGCCTTAATCACAAACTGAAAGGATTGGATGGCAAGTCATCCACTTATTCTGTGTTTTTGAGTTTTTATATTTCTTCTAAAAATGTACATATTGCCTGATTTCTCCCAGGTTGTGAGGCTGAATAAGGCAGATAGTTCCCCAGTTTCATGAAACTTTCACTGGAGTGTTTGTGTTTGGGAGGATAGGAGGAACAGGAAATAAGAAACAGAAATAGCCTGTGGAGAGTTCCTGAGTGTTTGGCAGAGAATATTTAAATGTCATGCAAGAAGAAAAGTGACTTAAATTTGTCCAGGGAAGCCTACTCTGAGGAGTGAATTTTATACTGAGATGTAATTGAAAGAGCAAAACCAATCATACCAGGATTAGGAGAAGAGTTAACAGCAGAGCGGAGGCACCCAGGTAGGAGTGAGCCCACAGATTAGGGGAATGGAGAGAAGGGAGCCCTGAGTCTTGATCATGCAGGATATTGTAAAGCCAAAGAGATAAATTTCACTTAAATTCAGGTTACAATGGAAAGCCACCAGCATATTTTAAGCAAGATTAAATGGCATACTTTCTTTGGTTTTGAAGAGATATTCTGGCTACTATGTGCAGAAAGGAACCGTCGACAGAGGAAAGCAGCTCAGAGACTGGAGGTGGGTTTGCCTCGTTGACCGTGGCCAGAGGCTGACAATTTGCAGCAGGAAGTGCTGGTGAGAAAAAAATTGATGTATTTTAGGCTTTGATTCCATGTTTTAATAATGAGGTGTGGGAAGGCAAAGTCATTGCAACTCACTCAATTCAAAGAGAAGAGTGCCCAGTCTGAGAGGGAAGGTGGGTGGGAAGTGGAGAGCTTAGAGAAGTGTCTGCAAGATGAAGTAAGGATGAATGACAAGTCCTCTCAGCAAGCTGAAGCAGACTCAATAGATAAAAATGGGCATACAACTGCAAAGCATGTTTAACTTCTTGTGCTAGACTCATAAATGATTTAGACAGATTTTTTTTTTCAGAAATTAAAAAAGATCAGTCAAAGCAATTAAGAAAATGTAGGGACTATGCTTTTATTCATTTCCACTTTGAACTCAGTGCTATGTTTGAAACTAGGAAGGATATGAAAGGTTGTTTTGAGAGTGCTCCCACTCAAAGACCTGTGCAAGATCATCTCCATCTCTGAGACCTAGCCCAGTGTGCTTACTAGTTAGATCTCATCTTTATATTCTGAATTCATTATTTTTATCTTTCAAAATCAGAGCATTTTCAAAAGAAAAGTTAAGTAGGAAAACAGAGCAGAACAACAGAAACATCTGAGGGTAAGAGGATAGGCATGTGGCCTGGGCAAGGATCCCAAAGGGGAAAGATGCCGATGAAGATCCTATTAGTGTTCACTTATCTTTCCTCAAAGGAAGACAAAAAATAAAGACCAGATGCCCTTTTCATCCTATCTTACATTCATTCCTCTTTCCTGTTGTTGATCCTATCATAAGCAGAAGATGGAAAGGGGAAGGCTTCATTGCAAGGGCTGATCAAAGATAAAATTAGAAGGTCAGAAGACAAGGCAATGCATGCAGCCTCTAGTGGGGATGTGGAATCACGAACACTGCTTGGGTGTTAGACGGTCTTCAGCTGGCTTCCCAAGAAAGCTGCTTATTAGATTTATGACCAGGACCAGGGGGAAATCCCTGTAGTCTCAGTTTTCATATCTTCATAAGGGGAAATGATAATAATAAAGATGCCTGGAGGATCATTTGTGAATACCTGTAAAATGCTTCCCACGGGGCCTGTGGCCAACCCACTTCACAATTGTCCACTCAATGTAATGGACGTTGGCATGTTGAAATGTAGGTCACTCTTTTCTTCAAAGCCCTTTTGCTCTTTTATACGGTAAAGAGATGCTGGGATATGAAAGAGATTTGAAATAACTAGTTCCCTAAGTTAGACTAGAATGAACTGAAATAGAGAGAGGGATAGAGAGGGAGGGAAAGAGAGAGAGATTGAGAGAGAGAGAGAGAGAAAGAGAGAGAGAGAGAAACAGGAGGAGAGAGAAGAAAGGGGGAAGAGGAGAGGGAAGAAGAGAACAGGGCTAGAATGGAATGAGCTAGTCAGGAGCTAATTAATGACCAAAGAGGAAGAAAAGAAAGCAATGCAAACAAATGAAAATGCAGCCAAGGCAGAAACACACCGGATAGGAATATGCTTAACAGAGAAGTGTCTTGCTGCTGTGCAGGCTGCTTCAATCGAAAATAGCATGAGTGGCCTTCATTCATGGCCACGATCACTGAAGCAGCTCCGAAGTGGCTTTGTACCTATAAAAATGGGCTTGTTTTAATTTTTTGAACATACAGTTAAAAGTTTTGTCTTTATTGTAAAGGTCCATGTTTCATTTAATAGTCTACCAGAAGTATGAGGACATCATTTAAAAACATTTAAATTAGAATGAAATAGTAATAAAAATAAAAATAAGAATAACCATTTTATTGAGAGTTTAGCTGAGTTGGGCACTGACTTCTTTCCCTCCATTATCTAATGTTGAACTCCAGGCAACAGGTTTTATATTTATGTTCACTTTAGAAATGAGGAAATGGATGTTTAAGAAGTTGAGTAGCATTCGAAATATCCCCCAGTTATTAGCTGACTTCGGGACTCAGTCCTGGGTCTTTCTGACCCCAGACTTCAGTGTCCCTAACCACTATGTTAGGAAGAAAATATAGGAGATAGGGATGAATAAATGTAATCTTCCTCCACAGATGGGTAAAATCACAAGCTTGGGAGAACTGACACCATAATGTAGGAATCCTTCCCTGGACAAGTTGAAAATAATTCTATTTCAGTACATTAAAAGGCTTCTCTCTGTTAAGATTTTGGAGAAGAATGAGCGAATTTGGTAGTGTAACTAACAGGCGGGGGAGTACTGTCCCTTATAGCTTGGCAATGATCAGGAGGGCAGTTCACAATGGAGAGAAGCAGACGCCTTTGGGGCGGTGCAGCGGTAACGGAATGTGCCTGGGACTGAGTGTGCGCCTGGGACTGCATGTGCCCCGCACCGCCGCCTGCCCTGCGCCAGGAGAACCCAGAGCACGAATGGGCCCAGACTGTCCTACCACCGTTTCAGCAGGCGCCGGTCTCTCCAGCAGCTCCTAAACAGCTTTTGTATGTCATGTCTCCAAAGTGTGTGGCTCATAGTCAGGTTCTGCGCTTTTGATGACAATCCTTTTTTTTGGGTCGGGTTCATTTTCATCTGTTGCCCCTTCTGTCCAACCTTTGCTCTTCCCCCTGGTCCTTCTCACCCCGTCCCTTCCTGTTCCTGTCTGCACACCGACGTCATCGGTCCTCGGGCTCCCTCATTCTCCGGGGTTCTTGGCTTGGTCTGACTGGGTACTTCTCACACCTAGCTTGTCGTGACGCTCCAGGGCTATTGCATCTTGATTAAAAGGCCTGTCTCTGCAGACTGAAGGCTTTCTGCGGTCAGGACCAGGCCTGTTCGGTGTCTCCCTGACCGCCCTTGGAGTCTGCTCAAGGTATATTGGCTGGAATGTTCTGAGAGACCGGCAGCCCAGGAGTGCTGAGTCGCTTATGTGTCCGCTGTTTACAGCTGTGCATGCGTGTGTGTGCAGGGAAACAGCCAGGCAGATGCACATGGTTATTTATACCTTCAGATTATTTCTGTGAGGAAAATTCTATCCTGATGAAAGAACTTGCTGTTGAAAAACAGTAACTGTACCCATGTAGACACCACAGTATTCACTCAATGTATTTGACAGGCACACTCATATTGTCAGGGTAAAAGGAGGCAGCAGCCTCTTTGAAATGCAGGGACAGAGCAAGTGACGAGGAAAAAACACACAGCAGGTATGTCCACATTGTTGTGCAACCAATTTTCAGAACTCTTTGATCGTGCAAAACTGAGACAGCCTAGACTATTACACAGCAACTCCCCATTCCCAGGTCTCCCCCAGCGCCTGACAGCCACCATTCTACTTTCTTTCTCTGTGAATTGCATTACTCTGGATACCTCTTCCAGTTTTTATTACAGACCTGCTTGACGTTGTAAAGAAATCAAATGTTTGGCCCAGTAGCCATCCTCCTCTCTGCTTGCTCCATCAACTGAAGTTCAACTGGTAGCTTCAGTTCTAGAAGACGGAGCCCTGAGCGCTCCTGACTTGCACACGCTCTTATATGTACGCAAAATGCCCTGCTCCCTAGTTTCTGCCTGCAAGAATTCCTCCATATCCCTGCCCCAGGGCTTCCTGCTTTACTTTCTCTTCACATCCCTTCCTGTAGACTCGTTTGCAAAAAAAAAAAAAAAAAAAAAAAAAAAATTATGTTTGCCTCATGAGCTCCCCAGGCACAGCTTTGCTGCCTCTCCGTTGCCCAGTGGACTCCACTCGCAAGAGCAGTGTGTTCTTGAATTTTTTTAATAAAATAAAATAAATTGTACTTTCATATTATACATTATAATTGAGTGTGGTAGAAATAAAATTTAATTTCAGGTGCTTCTGGTAATGTGGCTCTGGGGTTTCTACTGAAAAAGTAAAAATTCAATAAAAAGTATTCTTTAGGGAAGTGTGTTTTTTAAGCCTTTTAGACACTTAAAGCTAACTTTTGGTAAGGGTTCATTCACAAACTGTACACTCTTATGATTTCTATTCATATTTTCTCACTCTTGCTTAAAAAAGTATTTTCTTAGAGAAGAACTGTTTTTTCAAGAAAAATGGAGTGAATTCCCATATATCAGTCTCTTCTCTGTAAGTGCCCTTCTGAGCCCCATGTACACAGAAGAGAGTGAAGACCAGTGAAGCTCTTTAGAGAGCTAAATAATAGATGCAGATGAGTGTCTAACATCTATGCAGACTAGGTTCCTGATAAACATTGAATTAAATCTCCTGGCGGGCCAGGGTATTAATCTGGGGAGAAGGAAAGCCACATGTGAGTTAAAAGGGGAAGTATCACAGAACAGAAGCAAACAGTAGTACCTGAAGTAACTTTAACGATAATAGCCTAATAAGAAATGAAGAAAAGGAGAGATGGGGAATAAATAAACTGGCATCAGAGACTCCTGGGAAAGACTCATAATTAGAGGTGCCAAAAAAGGCAAATGTAAATACAGAGCCTCAGTCTCCTAAAGCCTCAGGCTAAGAAACTTTGCTCCTGGCTGCTAGACCATGGAAGTCACTGTTTCCTTTATCCTGGAGGCAGACTAGACTGAAATGATAAAGAATCTGGACTCTGACATTTAGATTTACAGTAGTGCACTATTGTTTGTAAGGGCATTATTGATTAGAGTAGGGCAAAAAGATGGGCCAACATAATTTGTTTTAGTCTATTCTGTATTATGGTTACTTGTTTGTCTGCCACCAACTATGAAATGTGACTTTAGGAAAGCAAATACGGCTACCATTACATTTTGTTATAGTAAATGAATAAAAATGAATCATTTTGTCATTTTCAGGTGATCAATAATATTTGAAATAATATAATTAATCTTTTATGCATTTTTTAATTTTTATGAAATATTTTCCTGTTCCTTAAAGGTGTATAAAATATTTTGCTTTCAATTAAAAAATTAAATATATTACAAACAAAAAATCCTTGCCCTCTTTGCGCTTTCAGAGCATGTAGACTTTCTAAACAGTCTTTGTAGTGAAATAAAAAGCACTTTAAAAGTTAAATGATGTCTTTAGAATATCTTTACCTTAATTTGTTGTTGTTGTTGTTCTTGTTGTGGATATGACTATCATTAGTTGTTTACCACAGATCCTTGTTAAAAAAATAACTGATAGATAATAAAATCTATGGAGAACATAATAGCTTTAAAAATAAAAGTCTTTGAAAAAAAATGAGCATGTTTTTCAAATTGACTTGATCCAATCAAACTCTTATGTCTCCTTTAAGGTAAAGACGCTCTCCTTCTAGTTCCATGTTCAATCATTTATAAAAAGAAAAAGTACATCTATGCCCTGGAGAATTACTCAATGAGTAAGTCATATCCTTCAGTTATAATATGTATGGGCACATGAAAATTTATAAGTCTCAGTGGTATGCAACTGCTCAAGTAGTTGGCATCTGAATCCTTCGTTTTGAGAGCTCAAAATATTTTGTGAGTTCAGATGACTGATTTCTTCAGCAAATGTTTTTGGCATTTTGGGCCCATCTGCTCTTTGTTAGACACAATTCTAAACTCTGGAAATACAAAAGAAATTCTGATAGCTAATTTTGAATCTTTTCTAATTTTGAATCTATAACTATATATATTCATTATATATAATGCAAAATATCATATATATGTATACATGTATACATACATAATATGTGTGGGTTTATAAATATGAAATTAATCAGGTGCTGTGGCTCATGTTTGTAATCCCAGATACTCAGGCGACTGAAGCAAAAAAAAAAAAAAAATGTTTGAGCCCAGGAGTTCAAGATCTGCCTGAGCTACATAGTGAGACACTATCTCAAACAAACAAAGCAAACAACGTGTGTGTGTGTGTGTGTGTGTGTGTGTGTGTGTGTGTGATTATATTCACTTGACCAAGAGCCAAGGATGTTACCTTAACTTGCATTTACCTTTACAAAAAACAGATGGCTTGGCTTAACCTAGTTGAGTTTAGATCATTCCTAGCTTTCTTTTTGGAAAACTAATCGAGTGGCTATTTGTCTATTAACGCTTATGTCCATGTTTCCTACAATTACTCACAGAAGATGTCAGAATACTTCAGAATTAGTATTAAATCCAAGAGATAGGAACTACAGTAAAATTGATGTAATCCAACTCAATTGAGTTGCAAAGTTATTGATTTTTAAAAAGCATTAAACATTATGCACTGTGTGTACTTTTAATACAGTTTTGCAAAGGCTACAGTGCTTGTCTAAAGTTATACCAATGAACCTTTATAAATGCAGTTTCCTCTCATCCCTACCCAAAGGATGCTTCAGGAAGAGGGGGATTTATACCACAGTAATTTCATGGACTATAAAACCTCAAGTGTTACGCCGTAGTTATACAATCATTTTGATGCTTGACAGCTTGTCTTTGATACATAATTATATTATTTGAAACTCAGCTATAACTGAAAAAGGAAAAACATTAACATAGGAACTTTCTGATTAATCATTGTAAAGAGCGAGTTGTCTATTCATCAAGTAAAAGTTAAGACAATTTGAGGCAAAAAAAAGTTTGCACATTTTTCAAAATTCAAGTAACATCTTTATAAAATTGTGCATTTAATGTGCTTTATGTATGTATCATTTATACTGCGTTCAATAAACATATCAAATTCAGTCTTTAAACATAATGTGAATTTTATATATTTAAAGAATCCTTTTGTTTTGTTTATTGGATTTCTATATATTTTGTAAATAATCTCATTTGCTTTTTATTATTGAGAATTGTATGAGATCATAGCTTAAGTAACCAAATGAGATAACATGTATAAGAGCACTCAGTGTGGTGCCTAAACTCCCAGTTATTCACTACTCTTGCCCTGGATAGCCCTGACTTACTAGCTGAAGGCCAACATGGTCCTTGTCAATCACAGCAGCTGGCAGAGGCCCCTATAGAAGGTTGGGATGGTGCTGTCTACTTCACTGCCCTGATGCTTCTAAAAGGTTTGCAGGAGAGTGGTATAGAATAGTCACAGTTATTGAATTCTTTTTTTGCTCCCTTTTAAAGTAAGAAAATAATGTCGCTCTACTGAAAATTTGAAACTATGTTTCATTTTATTCATGAAAAAATTCATTCCCAGTGAGATGAATGGGTGGGGGGGTACTGTTATCTTGTGGCCTTGGTAGCATTTAATTTTCATGGATGTGCCAATTCAGTTTATTACTCTGAGGCAGAATTCTGCCTTGTTCTCTTCTATAACCACCGCATGTCTTACTATCCATCATACTAGTTTTCTTTCGAGACATTTTATCTTTCAAATATTAGATTAAAAATCCTATTTGGAATGAAGTTCAAACATTTGGCAATATAGCTCATGCTGTGAGCATTTCTTGTTTTTATTATTTCTAAACAATATATCTGGGATTAGATAGGGTCAAATACAAATTATTTCCAATATCAAATGAATGACTTGAGATATAAAATTATCCTTAATGTTTTACACCTAAATATAGGTGTATGGTTATACACCTATATTATGGTTTGATTACTTGTAACTTATGGTTCAATTACTTGTAATGTTTGCTGTAAAATTTTATTTAAAAAATAAATGTTGTTTTTAAATTGTATTTAAAAATAAGATCACTACATTTCATGAAAAGTAAATTGAAGAATCGATACTTTATAGTAGGAAGAGAATCAGCATGCTAAGTGTAGTATAGCTTTAAAGAATTCTTACATGGCTGAGAATGAGATGGCACATTCCCCAACAATAGCATTAAAAATGTTTGGCTGGAGGTGTGTCACGGAAAGTAAGTTGCCTCTATAATCTTAAAATTTTAAGCATCTCTATCATAAAACAATCTGTTCTTCTGTTGGAGTATGTTTTCTTACCTTTGCCTTACCAATTTCCAGAAGGAAAACTGTCTGAAAAGTGTTTTTGGTTGAATTCTAATTAATCAGCTTTCCCTCTGGTGGCCAGGATTAGATTCCTAAGGTACTAAAATGTCATAATAATGAGTTGAGAATGAAAGTTTCAGAGGCATAAACTGATGGTTGAAATATACTGAATATGTTATAAAAGGGGAAGCAACCACAATTTTTGTCGTTGTTGTTTGTTTGTTTGTTTGCTTGTTTGTTTTGCGACAGGGTCTCACTCTGTCGCCCAGGCTGGAGTGTAGTGGCATGATCTGCACTCACTGCAACCTCTGCCTCCTGAGTAGCTGGGACTGCAGGTGCTCACCACCACATCTGGCTATTTTTAATACAGTTGGGGTTTCACCATGTTGGCCAGGCTGTTGCCAAACTCCTGACCTCAAATGATCTGCCCGTCCCAGCCTCCCCAGTGCTGGGATTATAGGCATGAGCCACCACACCCGGCCTACAATGTTTTAAATCTATTAAAATCAATATTGAAATCACAATTCTTATTATCTCCTGTAGAGGATATTAATAATATTAAGTTGGGATACCATTTTGTTAATGTAGATTAAGCTTTTAGTTATAGATGACAATAGAAAGTTTTTAAAATCATTACAATGTGAGGGGTTAATGACTAAAAGTAGTTGATATAAGTCATATAACACACAATAAATATAGTTAAATAAGGCTCATAGACAATGGCAATGCAAGTTTTGATAATCAAATTCACTACTGAAAATATTTCAGCAGAAGGGATGCTTTTCTTCAGTTATTTGGTGGCATATTCTCTCATAATAGGTAATCCCAACTTCATGTGATTGTTTTTTAAACTTTGATTTTATTTATAGACACCTATTTGGCATTTATTCCATGATGATAATGATAATGATCTATATTTGAATTAGTAAATCTGATATGACTTTTATATTTTATAAGTATGTATTTTTTATATATCAAAGGTTTCATAGAAGTTTACTTATTAAAAATCCAAATAATTTCTTTTTATAACAAAGACTTATGTGAGATAGGCTTTATAGAAAAGTGTTAGATTTTTACAAATAAGTGAATTAGGTTCATTTGAATTCATTGAAGTGAACAATATTTTATTATTAGTTTTATTCTAAAACATCCCAAGAAGTTTCAAAGCAAAAGTTGTGCTGATCAGATCTATCAAGGTAAATTTCTGGCATTAGTGTAATGCATAAAATGAAAAAAGGGAAAAAGATGTTCAGATCAACAGAAAAACTGCAATAATCTGAATTTCTTGTACCAAGCAGAACTGTATGTATTTCACTTCCATTTTCCTAATAAAGGATCTAGTTGGGTCACTGTTCTTCAGATAATGAAGAGTGTTTTACAGTGTAGGTGGAACACTCATTATGATCCCCTCTCATATGACTGGTCTGAACTGGAGTAAGATTCTAATTATTGGCCGGGCGCTGTGGCTCAAGCCTGTAATCCCAGCACTTTGGGAGGCCGAGACGGGCGGATCACGAGGTCAGGAGATCGAGACCATCCTGGCTAACACGGTGAAATCCTGTCTCTACTAAAAAATATAAAAAAACTAACCAGGCGAGGTGGCGGGCGCCTGTAGTCCCAGCTACTCCGGAGGCTGAGGCAGGAGAATAGTGTGAACCCGGGAGGCGGAGTTTGCAGTGAGCTGAGATCCGGCCACTGCACTCCAGCCTGGGCGACAGAGCAAGACTCTGTCTCAAAAAAAAAAAAAAAAAAAAAAAAAAATTCTAATTATTGATTAAGTCAATTGTGGTTAAGTTGGAGGTATCACATCAAGCAAGTCACTGGGGTTGTGCAATATTAATGACTTTTACAATTTCTTGTGTAGCCACTTTTATCAAAATATTTGTACATGATACTCAGTATAGCCCAGATTAAATAATAAACATCTGAGTGACCATGTGCAGTGGTTCATGCTTATAATCCCGGCACTTTCGGAGGCCAAGGTGAGCAGATTGCTTGAGCCCAGGAGTTGGAGACCAGCCTGGGCAACAACATAAGACCTCATCTCTACAAAAAGTACAAAAAAAAAAAAAAATAAAAATAGCCAGGAGTTGCAGTGCATCCCTGTATTCCCAGCTACTCAGGAAGCAGAGGTGGGAGGGTCACATGAACCCAGGAAGTCAAGGCTGCAGTGAGCTGTGATCATGCCCACTGCATTCTACCTGGGTGTCAGAGTGAGCCCCTATCTCAGAATAGATAAACAAATAAATACATACAAAAATATAAATAAATATCTGGGTATGGAGAAGAAAAGTCTTCTGTAACAGATATTGAGATTAGAAGGCAAGAGTATCCCAAAATTTCTAACTAAAATGAGCAATTCCATTTGCCCTTAGCTTATGTGGAGAAATGAAAAGTAGGTTATGTTGGAAAAGTATGACAAATTACATTTTGGAAATTTTGAGTTTGGACAGCATGTTGGTTTCCATGAGGAGATACTTCCAATTAAGTTGAAGTGTCATATTGGACCCCAGGAGGGGGAGTCATATCTAAGCAGATGGTGAATATATAGTGAAAACAATATATGTGTCAAATATAAAATCACAGGATGCCTGAAGAATTAAGAGTATAAATAAAACATACAAGAATAAGAATGAGTTAGAAGAATAATTTCCAGAATGACAATGTGAAACAACCATAAAAGTTCACATTATAAATCAAAAGTAAATAAACAATTATTTAAAATCTCTGGAAATTATCTCAAAGGCATACTGCAAGATAAGATACACTTAAAAAGAGTCTTCTTGGGGTCACGACAACCTCAAAATCTGTTCCCAAAATCTATTCTTGAAACAGGGCCCAAATTTAATTGGATCAGAAGGTAGAACAATTTATGCCCAGAGCATTTTTGAATATAGTGGTGAACTTATCCTGAAATTAGTGTATGCTAACAGCCAGTTATAATATTAGGTTGGTGCAAAAGTAATCGCAGTTTTTGCTTTTAATTAAATTAACCTCGTATTAAAGGTTATGCTACTACCTTTAATGGCAAAAACTGCAATTACCTTTGCACCAACCTAATATTAGCAACGAAGGAGAGAAAGAGTCAAAAGAGCTCTATTAAAACCACTGGTATCCCAGGGTGACTGTACACAGGCTTAAGGCTGTGACTTGTGAGGAGTGACAACAGAGACTGTACATGGCAGGAAAAAAGACTCCAGTGAAATAATCTTGCCAAGTAGCTAGGGAAAGAGACATAAAACAACAAATGACTTAAGATAGTGGGGATAAAAATTGGCATGCAGATTTGTTACAATATATTATCTAAAATGCTCAGTTTTCAACAAAAAATCAGGGCACAAAAACAGAAACAGAAACTGTGTCCCATACATATGAAATAAACCAAGTTACAGTAACTTCCAGATGTCCGATTTAGCAGAAGACTTCAAAGTAGCTATTATCAATATGTTAGAAGAATTCGTTCAAATGATACATAGAATAAAGAAATGTAGGATGATAAGGTCTCATCAAGTGGGCAATATAAATAAATTGATAAAATTATTTTGTAAAGAATCAAATGAAAATTTTGGAGTTAAGAAGTACAATCAATAATTGAAATGAAAAATATACTGCATGAATTCATCAG
Source organism: Piliocolobus tephrosceles (assembly GCF_002776525.5). NCBI lineage: Eukaryota > Metazoa > Chordata > Mammalia > Primates > Cercopithecidae > Piliocolobus > Piliocolobus tephrosceles. The sequence continues at coordinate 50,686,899 of NC_045440.1, forward strand.
TAGATTTGAGCTGGCAGAATAAATAATCAGAAAATTCGAATGTACGTTGCTAGAGATTATGCAATCTGAAGAACAGAGGAAAAGAAACAAAGAAAATTTAATTGACTTTTCCATTAAAAGTCTTTAAAGACTTTTTCTTTATTCTCTAAAGAACTTTAGAGAATAACCAATGTATGAATAATGAGAACGCTTTGCACAAAATACTTTGATGTAAATGAAAATGAAATCACAACACACAAAAGCTTATTAATGCATAGAACTTAAGCAATACATAGAGATAATTTTATAGATTATATGCCTATATTTAAAAAAGACTTCAAATGAGTAACCTAGTCTTTTTCATTAAAATATGAGAAAACAGCAAAATAAACAGGAGGAAAGAATAAAAAAAGACAGACAAAATATAATAACAATAATTTAGTGTATATTTAAAAATAAAAGTTATTAGAATGTTTCTCACACAAAAAAGTAATAAATTATTGAGGTGATGGATACAATTACCCTAATTTGATCATCATAGAGAGTGTGCCTATATGAAAACATCACATGTACCCCATAAATATATATAACTATTATATATCCATGATCACTAAAAATAAATCTTAAAAAACTTAAAGTAAAAGATATAGAAAACTGAGGAAACCAAAAGTTGGTTCTCTGAAATCATTTTCTACAATTGACAAACTTTTAACTGGAATGACCATTTAAAAGAGTTAAGATTCAAATTTCTAAAATCAGGAATGAAAGAAAGACCTTAATAATGTCCTTACAAAATTAAAGAGAATAATAAATTAGTACCCTGAAAAACTGTATACAAATAAATTAAATAACTTAAATGCAATGAATTAACTCTTAAAAATGATATAAACTATAGAAATTGACTCAAAAAATTAGAAAGTCTGAATAGATATATAATCATTTAACAGATTGAATTATTATTTTGAAAACTTCCAACAAGTTGAAGTCCAAGTTTTACTATACCTTTCTTTTCTGGTGAATTTTACCAAACATGCAATAGATAGTTAATATAATTTTTAGCAAAATCTTTCTAAAAACATAGTAAGATGAAACACTTTCCAACTTATATTATTAGGCCAATGTTACCCTGATGCCAAAAAACAGGCAAAAACATTAAAAGAAAACTACATATCCCTGTCTCTAGAAATAGAGACACAACAATCCTTGGTTAAATACTAACAAATCTAAATCAGCAACCTATTAAAAGGAGTATGCATCATGAACATGTGTGATTTATCTCATGAATACAAGGTAGTTTTAACATCTGATAAACAAACAATGTAATATATCATATTGATAGAGTGAGAAAGAAAATTTGTGTAATTATAGTAATATAAAAGAAAAGCATATCACAAAAGTCAACATCCTTTCATGGTAAAAACACTAAAAAAATTAAAAATAAAAGTAACTTTCTCAATTTGATAAAAGGTATACATGAAAAACCTATAGTTAATATAACTTATTGTGTAAAACAGAGTATCTTTCCCATTAAATCAATAACAAAACAAGGATCTGTGCTCTTGTCACTTCTATGCAACATTGTTAGAAGTTCTAGCAAGGGTAACTAAGGGGAAGAAAAAAGAAATGAAAGAAAGTAATACAATTGTCTCTATTTAGAAATCATATGATCTTGTACATAGAAAATCATAAATTCACCAGAATTTATTAAAACTTTGGTAAATGAATTCAGAAAAGTATATTTCTATATACTATAATGAACAATCTGAAAATGAAACTAAAAAAACAATTACAACACCAACAAAAGGAATGTAAGACTGAAATTGTAAATAATTGGATGACAACATGTCCCATATTGACCAAAAGATTTTATACAATCTTTATTGCATCCCAGCTTGGTTACTTATACAATTTTGCTGAAATTGACAGTATAATTTGAACATTCATATGAAATGCAATGGACCCAGAATAACAAAAAAAAAAAATCCCCTAAAAGAACAATGTTAGAGGCCTCACAATTTCTTACTTCATGTATATATGTATTACAAAACTACGTAAAATACATAATGTATTACAAAACTACGTAAAATACATAATGTATTACAAAACTACAAAAATCAAAATGGTGTAATATTGGCCTAATGATAGACACAGAAGTTAATGGAATAGACTTGAGATTCCATAAATAAGCATCTATATTTATGGTAAATCTATTTTCAATTTGTGCACAGGCATTTTAATAGAGAAAGATGTATCTTGTAAATGAACAGTGCTAGGACACATGTGAAATGATTAAGTTTGACTCCTTCCCCACATAACACACAAACATAACTCAAAATGGATCATAAGCATAAATATAAGGCCTAAAACTGCAAGTATTATTCTTAGAAGAAAAACATAAAAGGAAGTCTTCATGATGGTGTGTTATAGGAAGACTTCTTAGTTATGGCCAATAAGCTTGAGTAACAGTAGAAAAAATAGACAATTGAACTTATCGAAATAAAAATCTTGTGTTCTTCAAAAGACACCATTAACAGAATCAAAGGGCAGCCGAGAAAACTGGAGAAAGTGTTGGCAAATTATATATCTGATGATGTACTTGCATACAGAATACATGAAGAACTTTCACAGCTCAAAAAGACAATAATTCAACTAAAAATGTACCAAGAGTCTGAACAGGCTCCCCTCCATAGGAGGTATGCAAACTGACAATAAACACAATAAAAAGATGATCAACATCTTTTTCTACCTGCCAATTGCAAATCAAAACCACACAATTAAATGCCATTTCATATACACTAGGATGCTTGTGATTAAGGAGAAAGGTAGTAGAAAGTGTTGATGGGGATGTGAAAAAATTGGAGCCCCGATGCAAGACTGGTGGGATTGTAAAATGATGCAGTCATCTGTGAAAACACTCTGGCCATTCATTAAAGTGTTAAACTGTTATCACACAAACTAGGAATTCTACTCCTAGGGTGATACCTAAGAGAAATAATAACATATATCCACACAAAAATGTGTACAGTATTATTCATAATGTCCAAAGAGTGAAAATAACCTAAATAGCCATCAACTGATAAAGGGATAAACAAAATATGGTACATCTCTATAATGGAAGAATATTTGTGAATAAGAATAAAAAATAAGAATAAGAAAGAAGAAAGTAATGATACATGCTGTATAACTGGGATGAGCCTTGAAAACATTATGTTAAGTGAAATAATCCAGTTACAAAAGAGCACATATGTTGTGATTCCATTTATATACAATGTCCAGAATAGGCAAACCCATAGAGACAGAAAATAGGTTCATGGTTGCCAGCATATGGGGTAGAGAAGAATGGGGTATGAATGCTTGTGGGTACTTCTCTTTGGTATGACGGCATGTTCTAAAATTAGATAGTTGTGATGTTTGCACAACTGTATAAATACTACAAACCAATGGATTGTGGCATTTAAATTGGTGAATATTGTGGTATATAAATTCTATCCCATTAAAGTTGTTAAAAAATAATGTCTTAAAGGAGAATTCTTAATGATTTCTCCTCTTGAGCTCTCATTATTCTGTACTGTTTCCACACCTCCCTTACAACATGTCTTCCTTTGCAGGAACAGAACTGGAACACACCGGAAACTTATACATATCTGACCTACATTCTTGAAGCTATGTAATGTAGATTTGTAAATAGAAAAAGACTTTCCAAATTACATTATTGTATTGTAAGAGTTTTCAGGATAAGAATGTAAGAAGATAAAAAATATTCAGAAGTGGTACCATGTTATCAAGGTGTGTGGGAGAAAAAAGTAAGAGATTTGCGAATAAGCAATGTCTACAGAGACTATACCCCCATTTGTAGCAGATCCACCACCGGTCACTAACTTGGCAATTTTGCATATTAGGAGTCTATTTTAAATATTAGGATTTGATGTATTTCTTAAATTTGGGAAGATTTTTTATTTCAAATATAATTTGAAAACTATTGTTTTATTACATAGGATTTTCTACATAGATTTGTACACTTGATTTGAAGCAAGTTAACTTTTCTATTATTCGAGACACTTCATCGTTAACTAAATCATGGTGGGTATAAGCCTTAAGTGCACACAGAGAGCCTCAGCAACCTTGTTACCTGGAAACAAACTCCCACACATCTGCACTGACAAATGGGTAATGTTGGAAGAAACTTAAATTGCCTTTCATGATAGTGCCTACCATTAGCAGAAAGGGGGAATTCTAAGTAGTATGCTTGTCCTCATTAAAACTCTTTGCCATCACTATATGGATGAAAGTGGGTTTTATTTAGTAATGGACCTCTTGAGAACATTTGTGTTTTATGTATTGCTTTAAGTATTAATTTAGAGACATAGTTCAAAATATAATGTTGAAAATTTATTCTTAGTAAAGTGCTCACACATACTAAAATCACCTTTATTAGAATGGCACTAGTGATAATTATATTTTGATTTTGCATTTGCTCACTTTCTTGGTTAGAGATTAAATACATACAGATAGTGGAAAGTTGAAATCAAAGTATTATTTCTGCAGAAATATATAATCATCAATGCCATTTACATGCTCAAAATCTTTTTTTGTAGGAAAAACATGTACATGCATGCTTATATGTATATATGTATGAACTTAAAATTATCATACCTTTAAGAAGATCAAGGAGGATGATAGATAAGGATATTTTTCACCCAAAAGGTGGGAATAAGACTTTTCTCTGGGCTTATTTTTCCGTCCACGTGCACGCGAGTACTGGCATGGGCAAAGCCGAGAGTGGGGTTGGGGCCAAAGTGGGAGGGGGGCACTTTACAATTTCTCTAAGTATGATTCTTTGACACTCACTCTATTCATTTCTCTTTTTTTCAGTAGTATCTTTTATTTACAAATTTTTCTTCCTCTATTGTAATTTTTTCTGAGTTTTTTGTTGTTGTTGTTGTTTTATTTTTATTTTACTTTAAGTTCTGGGATACATGTGCAGAAAGTGCAGGTTTGTTACATAGGTATACATGTGTCATGGTGGTTTGCTGCACCTATCAACCCATCATCTAGGTTTTAAACCTCACATGCATTGGGTATTTGTACTAATGCTCTCCTCCCTTTCCCTCCCACACCCCGACAGGCCCAGTGTGTGTGATATTCCCCTCCCTGTGTCCATGTGTTCTCATTTTTCAAATCCCACTTATGAGTGAGAACATATAGTGTTTGATTTTCTGTTCCTGTGTTAATATGCCAAGAATGATGGCTTCCAGCTTCATTCATGTCCCTGCAAAAGACATAAACTCATTTTTTTAATGGCCACATAGTACACGGTGTGTATGTGCCACATTTTCTTTATGCAGTCTATCACTCATGGGCATTTGGGTTGGTCCCGAGTCTTTGTTATTGTATTATCTGGGCTTTATTTTGAAGAGTGGTGTTGATTATTGAATGAAAGAAACGTTAGGATCATTATATTCCTGTTGAAAGTATCTTTGAATTCTTATGCATGTAAATATGTGAGGATACTTCTCTTCCTCTCAAATCCTTTCTATCCTCTACCTTTAACCTTCTAGTCCCTCAGGATATCCATTATATAGCCTATAGGGTTTATTTAATTTTACTACATGCCTTTTCAGTGTTTTTAAATTGTGATGGATGTATATGTGCACATACAAGTATATGGATATACCTATAAAACTTATTTCCTATAGTATAATATACTTTGTCTTAGTATAATTGAGACATGAAAAAATAAATTCTTCTTTCCTATTATCCACATGATACTGGGTGTAATATTCAAGATCATTATTCTTTTTCTTTTTCTTTCTTTCTTTTTTTTTTTTTTTTTTTTTTGAGATGGATTCTCAGTCTGTCACCCAGGCTAGGATGCCATGGCCTAGTCTCAGCTCACTGCAACCTCTGCCTCCTGGGTTCAAATGATTCTCCCGCCTCAGCCTCCACAGTAACTGGGATTACAGGTGCCCACCACCATACCTGGCTAATTATTTTTGTGTCTTTAGTAGACACGGGGTTTCATCATGTTGGCCAGGCTGGTCTCAAATTCCTGACCTCAGGTGATCCACCTGCCTCAGTCTCCCAAAGTGTTGGGATTACAGGTGTGAGCCACTGTGCCTGGCCAAGATCCTTATTCTTATAATGGAACTTTATAAAGAGAGATGTGCTGAATTGGAGTAACCCAAGAAATATGGATTCATAGCTAAAAGAACTGTTAAATATTTTGTAATATAATCCCCTCACTTTGACTATAGCTACCCATTTTTTTTTTCTCTGAACCTAAGAAACATCCTCATATAGTGAGATGAAAGATGACAATGTTTTATGGAGGAAAAGTCAGGAACATAATAAGACATTGAATGGGCTAAAGGGGACCTCAAAGGTAGGGAATTAAAGATAATGGTTACTTTTTCATTTCATTTAGAATCATCCCAGATCTTAAAATGTAGTAAAGGACACTTTATTATTTCAATGCCCTCATGGATCTTATAATTAATAGAACGTAAGTGCTAGGAAAAAGTGTAGTAATCGCATAGCCAAATCACCTCATAATTTAATTAAGAATGTTGAGGTCCAGTGGTAAGGTGATGTGAACTTGGCTTTTTCTTTTAGCATGTGAGAATCCAGAGATTGTGAAAGACTAATTGAGATGAAGATAACAATGAAATAAGAGAAGAAGAAATAATCAGTGAATAGAGGTTTCAAAAATTCTGGAGTGAATAGCATCCCGAATTCTGGTGAAGAGTTCAACATTAAGATTGTCAAAGCCACTCAATGGCTCGTGAAACAGAAAATGAAAAAAAGAAAGAATAGTTACAGCTATTGGAATATTTGCGGGAGTTTAGATTAATGTTGATGTTATTTTTAGGTGACTTTTTAAAAGAAAAATACAAAATAAGGCTCTCTGCTGAAAATAAATCAGGTAGCCAGAGGGTTATGTTTGAGAAGAATAGAGAAATTGGTCTCTGTTCTTGTCTGCTGAGAACTGGAGAGAGTATTGACATAGAAGGATTAGTGGGAAGAGCTAAGAACCCAGTTGAGTTTGGCATCTGCAAGACAATGGTAGCATTGATGTGTGCATTTGTTTAATTTTTCTCCACTAGCATTCAGCAGTTCAGGGTTTTTGCAGAGCTGGCAGAGAAGTCGGATTTATTAAGGTGTGAGTTCCCCCCACCACACAAAGTGGCAGGTCAGTGTAAAAGAAGAATACTGCAGTGGAAATGTTCAGGATATTGACAGAGTAGGCATTGGAATCTTTGCTCAATAGAGAGAGAATGAGAAGTCCACTCTAGAGGAGCACACCCTCTGCGGTGTCTGTGCGGCTCACCCTCCATGCCTTATGCTCAGGCAAGGCTCATTGCCTTGTCAATAAATCCTCGTTTTTCTCTGTCACTTACATACCATTTATTCAGCTTTTTATTAGTTGATCACCAAGATACTCTTATGCTCTGAAGTTTTTTTCTTATTTGATGCCTATGAATCCATATCTTTAAACATAAAAACTGGATATGTTTTAATGAATCTGTGACTTCAAGCTGATAGCCAAGGAGTAGAACTAGAAGAAAAAACTGCAATTAGAACTCTTGATTTTACAGAAAAAGATGGAACCTTAGAAATTAGTTACTGTAAACAAGCAAATATATGTTATTTACTTTCATCATTAAAATTGAATTTTTTCGTTTGTCTTTTTTATTACCATTTTAGAAAATTCTTCATCCTTCCATTTTTTTCAGATTTACATATAAAGCTAAATAGGATAGAAAGTTTAATTAATAATACTGCTTATTTTCTTCTGAGATGATATGATTTTTGTAAGAGAGGAGAAAAGGTCAAATTACCAAGTAATTTGCATTACAATTCTTGGAAATAAGGATTGTACCACTTATTTTTATTCAATAAATGTGTCAAGGTAAAAAATTAAAGAAGAAACAGTAAGAAGCTTTTTTCTTTTTTCTTCCACAATGTTTGTCGAAACATTCTTCAAAGAAAGAGCACTTCATTCTCCATGTCCTTGCTTTCTCCTTTTCCTTCAGTTCTAAGTTTATCCAAAAGCCTCATATTGCATCTTGGAGAGAAATATTTTGTCACCATAAAGCTTGGAATAAGGACAAGTTTAAAATATAGAATATACCTTCTAAAAGGACTTCTTAAAATACTAAACATTAAAATAAATTTTATTTGAATAAATGACCAATCACCAGTCCAAATGTTTATTTCCAGTATCTAGATTGTCTGGCAAATTATCTAGATAGGTATGCCAACACGTTTCACTACTTTGTCCCATCAAAAGGGTTATTGTTCTAATAACTATCATTTCGCAGACCTTGAATTTTTAATATCTGGGACCTTCATATTAACAAGGAACTAAAAAAGTTTCTTGCTTTCTGATATAAATTCCAAGATAGAAGCTCATATTGCTTAGCTTTTAGATTGTGGCAATCCTAGAATAATTATAATTGCATAGCCAAATCACTTAATAACTTAAATAAGAATCTTGAGGTCCAATAGTAAGACGATTTGAACTTGTTTTATCCTATTTAATAGACTTATTTTATCCAATGTCTGTGTAATGAGTGACATACCTAGAATATAATTAGCTTTTTAAATGGGAGCCTTCTGTGAGCTACTTACTTACTTTGTCCTTTGAGAATATAAAATTTAAGTTGGATTTACATAAAGTAGGCAACTATATGACCCACGAAGCTGTTCTATGTTTAAATGAACACTGTGGAATCAGGATTGTACACGTTTTATTGTAATAATTATATGCATACAGTTGCCACGGGTTTATCCAAAGCCGCACCATCCACTTTTGTATCTCACCCCATTCCCTCTGACCTATTCAAGAACCTCATTTTCCAGGAATTCTCTCCTTTTTCTGTTATATCCTTAGTCCCCATGCCTTAATAGATTTTCCCATAAGTATATAAACATATTGTTATTTTTTCAATCAAAAAAGCTAAAGTTAATTTTCTGTTATTACCACCTTATTTCTCTGCTCCCTTAACTCAATGGAGTCATGTATTTCCTGTCTTCAAATCCTTCCCTCCTTCATTTCGCTATAAGTTCCTTCAAATCATATTTCTCCCTCTCCAATCACTGAAAATGTTTAAACTTGCCACCAAGCTTTATGCTGCTAAAACAATAGCCAGTCATCTCAGTGAGACCTAGTGGATTAGCAATGAGTAGATTTGTCACAACTGATCATGCCCTTACCCTAGAAATATTTTATCACTTGACTTCCAGAAAAAATTTGTGTCCTAGTTTTCCTACAATCTCACAAGTTACTCTTTCTTAGACTTTTTTGTTGTTGTTGTTGTTGTTGTAGCATCTTGATCTTGAGATCTTGCAGTGTCTCAGTCATCAGAAATCTATTGTTTCATCTAGTTTCATGCCTTTAGAGATTATGCTAAGAATAAAATTTCCATAGTCACCAAGACTTCTCACCTGAAATCTCAATGCATATACTGTCACTTGTCACTAAATGATGGGAATACTTTCTGAGAAATGTGTTGTTAGGCAATTTTGTCATGTGAACATAATGGAGGATACTTACACAAATTGAGATGGTAGAGCCTGCTGCACACCTGGTCTGTATGGTATAGCTTATTGCTCCTAGGCTACAAACCCATACAACATGTTTCTGTCCTTGGCAATTGCAGCACCATGGTAAGCATTTGGATATCTACACATACATAAACATACACATACATAACGTAGGTAAAGTACAGCAAAACTACAGTATATAAGATCAATAACAGTACGCTGATATTGGGCACTTACCGTAAATGGAGCTTGCAGGACTGGCCATTGCTCTGGGTAAGTGAGTGAGTGAGTGAGTGGTGACTGAATGTGAAGGCCTATGATTTTACTTACTATACATTTCTGTAGACTTATAAACACTGGACAGCTAGGCTAGACAAAGTTTATAAAACATGTTTTTCTTTCTTCAGTAATAAACCTTAGCCTGCTCAAACTTTTTTACTTTATAAACTTTATCTTTTTTAACTTTTTGACTCTATAATAACAAAGCTTACAACACAAACACATCATAAAACTGTACAAAATATTTTTTAATATCCTTATTATACTATACATTTTATTTTATTTTTAATTGTTTTCTTTACTACTTAAGCATTTTGTCAAAAACTCAGTCACACAAACACACACACACACACACACACACACACACACACACACACACAGTATCCTAGGCCTACACAGGGTCAGGATCATCAACGTCACTGTCTTCTACCTCCACATCTTGTCCCCATGGAAGGTCTTAAGGGGCAATAACAGGCATGGAACTGTCATCTCCTGTGATAATGATGCCTTCATCCAGATACCTCCTAAGGATCTAACTGGGGCCATGTTTAGTTATTTTATTTTATTTTATTTTTTGATATGTAGAAGGAATAATGAAAGGTAATGATAAAAATTGTAGTATAGTATACACATAAACCAGTAGCATAGTCATTTACTACCATTATCCAATATTATGTACTGGATAATTGTGTGGGCAGACTTTTATAGACTGGCAACACAGTGGGTTTGTTGACATTTCACTTGAGTAATGCATTGCTTGACACTGTGATGGCTACCATGTCACCAGGCGAACGGAAGTATTCAACTCCTTTATAATATTACAGAACTGCTTTCGTATATGGTGTTTCTTTAACTGAACCATCATTGTGGGGTGCATGACTGTAAATGCAGTTCAACGTAGATCCTTGAATGTCTAAAAAGAATATTGAAGTCAAGATGTCCAAACGTAATTGTTGATTTTTCCTCTCAAACTTTTACACTTTTCTTTAATGGTGTCCAGTTTCACAGTTGCTGAAGTCAAAATTTTTCTTCTCTTTTTCTCCCTCTACATTTACATCATTAAGAGTAACTCATTGTTTCGCTGCCTCTCTGCTGCAATCTCCTCTGAGCAGCCTGGATGAGTATGGTCTTCTGCCTGGAAGCAGACTGTTTCCTTGTCTGTTATTATTCACTCTCCTCTGGTCTATTCTTGACGTAACAGTCACAGTGATCTTGTTATAATAAAGTCAATTCAAATCTGATGAGTATCTCTCAGTGACTTCCATCTCACTCTCCATGGCCTATGATGAGTCTGACCATTCATCCTTATTCTTTTAAAACATTCTCTAGGCCTACATGGTCCTCTTTATACAGCGCTTTGCACCTGCGGTTCCATGTGCCAGAACACTCTTCCCCCGATGTCTGCCTGACTCTCCCCAATTCTTCCTGGGTCTTGGCTCCAATGTCACCTTCACTGCCAGTCCTTTTTGCCCCTTTCCTGAATCCAGAGCTTGGCTCTCCCACTGGGCCAGTGCTTCCTGTTCCCACCTTCTTCTATATTTTCCTCTGTGGTACTTGACATTAACTGGTATAATAATTACACTAAATATTTCGCCTAACTTCATTTGCCTGTACCCACTAGAATGGAACCTTTTTTTAGGAACTAGAATGATTTTCTGTTCTCTCTACTTTGTTTCCTGTTGTATTCCCAAAGCCTTGATCAGTTCCTGGCTTAACATATATTGTTGAATTGAATAATTGTATCTGGTATTGACTTATAATCCTTCTTCACTAAAAGAGAAATAAATCCTCAATTTGGTAAGGCCAAGAGAAAGTCTGTTCATTCATTTAACTTTTTTTTTTTTTTTTTTTTTTTTTTTACTTAGCACTGACCATGATAACTGGCACCATGCCACACTGGTCCAGATGTCATCTTTTCATATTGCAAGTTCCTGCAATATGATCTGCTTCTGTTTTTCCCCCCTTGTCATTGTGTTGAAATGATTGGTTGCTTACTTCCGGGCTTTTAATATCCATAGCAAAGACATTTCCGTTTCTTTCTGACTGACATTATCCCCGTTCAGATTTTAAGCAGAAGTATCATCTAGAATATTTCTAAAAAATCTATCAAGCTCTATTTCCTCTGAGTTTTAAAATCACAGAATGCTAGAAGGGCCTGTGTGCACTTTGCAAACTGCTGCTCCTCTGAGTTGTTCTGGAATGGGTCTTATTTTTCTTATGTCGTGCTTTAGTTATATTTTTCTCCTTCTCTACTCCCCTTTCAGATTCTTTGTGCAATGTAAAGGGTGTTTAAAGCCTTACATTTTTGCGAAAAGAATTAAACTTCAGTGTATAACCTGACTTAAGAAAAACTTGCCTGTAGTGCAAATATCACAGACTCTATGCGCTACTTCTCATAAGCAATATAAAATAGTCTCCTTGGCTGCAGTAATTGAAGCTTTTACGCTCTCGTGCCCCTAAATGTTGCATAAATGTATGAGAAATGTATTTGTGCTTTACAAATATAGTCAAAAATAACTGCTCCCTGATAGTTACTTAATGAATTTCCTTCCATTCTTGCTAGTGTCCTATAGATCTGGACAAGAGGTTATCCTTCCTGTCAGTAGCAGACAAATTTGTTTATTTTAGGAGAACAAGTGAAACTGTTTCACCATATCTGAACTCTTGGCCCTTTGAAAACATCAGAGCATATTTGCTAAGAGATACAGTTGTCAAAGCCTTTCTTTTGCCTTCAGTTTTCTTTCCAGAAACTTATGGTAAAGATAAACAAAGCTGGACAATAGTTGACATGGTAAGGACAGATTGTAATCAGTAATATGCCACTGCATTAGGGAAAAGAGTCCAGCATGAGCTGAACTCAACTGTGACTTGTGCAGAAATGACTGTGTGTTACACAAGAACAAGTGAGTGGGGAGTGGGTGCGCAGGGGCTTAGGATTCAGAGAAATGGAAAATTACAGAAAGCAGGAATGAGGGTTTGGTCCGTGTGAAACCTATCTGGGTTTTTTAATTGGTGCTTATTGAAGTTGGGTTCCCACCCTCCCACAGAGACTGAGAGATGAGGATCCCGTCTTCAGGTGTCGGCTAAAACAAACAGTAAATTATTTGGGCAGCCTTGAATTTTCTCAGGACGGCACTTTAAGGGGGCTTAGGGTGAGCCTAGGAAGATGGCCTTGAGCTGCTGGAAACTATATTAGTGTTTACTAAAGTCTTTATAGGACAAGTGTGAGGCCTAGTCAAAAGAGGGCCCAGAGGAACGTGGCTAGATTTCGCTCGCTCCAGGAGGGAACACTCATCATCTATTGTCTTATATGACTCGTACCTCTGGCTCACTGGGACTATGGAGGCACCAGTAACTTTCAGAGTTTTGTGGATTTTCAACTCCTCCGTGTACACCAGATCACCTATTGTTGTGAAAATAAAGCATTAAGTTATCTTGCAGTTCTAAACTTCTGTGAATTGGTTACTGCTTGGTGAAGTACACCAATAACTTCCCTCTGAGAACCAGGAAGTAGCACTTTGCTAAAGTGTGCGTGTCATATTCAGAGACCTCATAGCTTGTTCAAGGTTAAACAGTGAGTTTGCAGCAAAACTTATGGTTTGTAAAGTAATTCCACAAACCTCAGTGTATTTGATTTATACAACATTCTTGGGAAGAAGACAGGGAACTGAGCTATGTTTTGTAGATAAGAACAATAAGCTTAGAGAAAGTAAGTGCTTGTGGAAGGTGACCCAGATAGTAAAGCTGACAAATCAGACTGGGAAGGAGGTTTTGGGGCTTGTAGACTAGCGCTGTTTCTGAGCGACACCTCATCTAATCAGGCTTGTCATGCGCTTAGCACCACCAACACTAGCCATATTTCATAATATTTAAAAGTCTTATTACTGAATATCTCTAGAAACTATGAAGAAACAAAGGTAAGCTGAAATGATGAGAATAAGATGTTGCAGGAAGGTGATATATCACAAAGTGGGTATTTTTTAAAAGGCCCAACTCCAAATGTTTTCCTCCTTCTTCATATACAGGAACATATGCTTTCGTTTAGCCATCGGCATAGTCCACAGTATTTTTTTTCTTTCTGATTTTCCTTAGTCCACGTTGTCTTCCCAAGTACCTTGTGATCTTCTAGAAGATAAGAATGATATCTCTTATTCATATTTATGTAGAAAAAAAGATTCCAAAAACTCAATATTGCCTATTTTTCTGTGAGTTGGTTTATATATTTTCAGTAATAAAAGTGCAATATTTTATAACATGAACAGTCATTTAAGTTCAACAAAAAAAAAAACACAATTTTAATATTTTATTACTTTTTTCATTTATTTTAGAAAGAAATATAACATTATATTGGGAGGATTACTTGATTTTTCTGTTTGCTTACTGTGAGTTTTGCTCAGGTTTCAATTCTTAAATTTATTTAAGAGATTACACATAACACTTCCTCCAAATCAGGTTGATTTGAATGTTGTGTAATAACAGAATAGAAGTTACCCTATGATGATTTGACCCAGCAATTTTGTTACACATATATATCCAAGAAAAATAAAAACATGCCCGTACAAAAAAAAATGTGAATAGCAGCAGAATTTGTTATAGCCAAAAGATAGAACAAACAAATGTCCATCCACAGATACAGGGATAAACAAACAGTGGTATTTCCATACAGTGGAATATTATACAGCTGTGAGAAGGGAAACACACTGATACCTGCTACAACATAGAAATAAGTCCTGACAACATTATGCTAAGTGAAAGAAGCAAGTCACAAAGTCCCACATATTATATGATTCCACTTATATGAAGTGTCAAGAATAGGCAAATCTATAGAGACAGAATGTAGATTAGTGGTTTTGAGGAGTTTATGAGATAACAAACAGTCATATCTATTGGGTACAAGCATTTCTCTTGGAGTGATAAAAATGTTCTGGAAGTAGATGGTGGTGATGGTTGTATAACTCTATGAATGTGTTAAAAACCACTGAGTTGCACACTTAAAAGGTGGATTTGATGATATATAAATCATCTCAAATTAACTGTTATAAAAATATAATGGCATTTTATATTTGTTGAAAGTAAAGGGCAAGGAAGATATTTATTCTTATAACTTAAAATAAAAATGAAATTTGTAACTATCAGTGATTTTTTTGCCAAACAATTACAGTGGTCTTATGTGAAAAACAGATGCTTTAGAAAAATGTTCATGGAAACTGGCAACAATGATCACTTTTAATTAAATTCTTGAACTGAAAACATTTTACTTTATTTAATTTAAAAAATAAATTTAAATTTAAGAATAAAAGGCAATGCATTTTAAATGCTGATATAATGATGGATTTTTCTTGTCTTACTTTAATTAAAAAGCAAGATTACAGTGTGAAATTCACTTTTTCCCCAAAGAACCTTTTAGAAGAAAACTCTATTTAGAAGATAGACATTTTTCTGTTGTAATTACTTGGTATTTACTTTTTGTTCACTCAAGAGGAGCTGCTCTCTTATATATTAAAATGATGTGTTAATGCCTCTGGGGGAATAAAAGTGATTTGGTCATTTTCTGTCTGGAAAACACCCAAATGAAAACTGTTTGCTCACTTGAATCAGTTAGTATTAAGTAACCTTCCAGGTGTCTCTCTCCTGTTCCCTGGAGTCTGGTACTGGCCCAGAACAATCTGGGGGAAGTGAATTTCATTGTAGTTGATCTAGGTTTATTATTCTAGTTAAAAGAATTTGCCAATGATCCAACGTTGTGTTAGGGCTTTTACTCCTGTTTTGATCATCAAGACTTGCAAAGGGTGCAGAGTATGGCAGTGGTGTGTAGCATGTATACACTGGGATCAGGAAAAACTAATACCCTGAGGTCATCATCTAGTGTTCTTGTGCCTGAGTTATATGAACCTATCATTAATGATTTTTGTAAGGAGTCTCTATGAAAATGTACACAAACCTTTGGCATAACTACCTTACATAGTCGTAATAATGAAAATAAAACTATTTAAATTCCATCCTCTCTTCTGACCCAGGGATGTTTAACCTGTGTTACTCCAACTCACTTCACGTAAATTGAGGACCACTGAGTTATAAAATATGTTTATTCCTAGTTAATTTGGAAAACGTGATCACTTTAAACTTTTACAACAAAAGCTGGTGGTTTCCCAAATCTCAGTAGGAGAAAGAGGACAATGATAAGTCCTGGTTGCTGGGAATCAAGTTTTTTCCAGAATCTAGAGGATCCTCACTTACTGCAACACTGCACCCAATGTTGTGCTTGCTCACTCCAAACCTCATTCTCCTTCTCTTAGTAACTCCCCTACAAGTCCTTTGCCATTTTACTTTTGGTAAGGCTAACTCCATCTCCCCATCTTTTTCTTCATAGAAAAAGAAAAATTACTTCAGTAACACTCCATCCACTGACAATATTTGCTATTGTAATGAATGGCATATGACCCAATGTGTTCCAACAATTTCTATGCAGAGATTTCTGGAGCCTTTAGAGGAAGAAGTAAACTTCCTTAGTCTCCTGAAATAACTTCCAGAAGAAATATTCTACCCTTTGAGAGAAAAGCAGCACCAGGTAGCCCTATGGCTATTTAGAACTAAAAGGGCAACCAGCATTAGAATGAACCCGACACACAAACCAAACCAAGAGTACACAAACCAAAGGAAAAAAAATGAACAAAGTTGGTATTTGTTAGATTATTGCACTGCTGAATTAAACTGCACATGAAACCTTCCTGACTGTTGATTTCCATTAGTTAAACTAATAAATGCCCTATATTCCATGAGCCAGATATACTTTGTTTTTGTCGTTTCTTTAAATATAATAAAATACCAGAAAAAATCATATATGTTTTTGTGTTATTTCTGTTACTAATATTTATAAAAAGATACAGATTAAGAAAGGTTTAAAATCTATTTCTTGATACTGTCAATGATAATTTACATAAACTTAAATAAAAGCATACATAAAGAAGAAAAATATACATTCTAAACTAGAAAACAATGAAAACAGAGCATAACAGACATATCATCAGGAGTGTTATACAAATAAAAGCTATTATTTTTTCAAAATGCAGGAATTTTTTAAGATAATAAATATAAATAGTCTTTACAGAAAAATTATTTACCTTTAATTGAACATGCACATCTTAAATCAATTCAAAAATTTCCTTTTATGTTTCTCATATTGTAAAAGGAACAGGAGAGATTATTTCAATACAATGACATAGTCTACAGGTATTGCTGGAAAAATAAAAATAATTGATCATTTAGCTGTGTATTTCAATATGACATATATTTGTTAAATAGAATTCAAATAGAATTTTATTGAAAATAAACTAAAAATGTGCAGTAAGGGTTACTATATACATACAAATACATAATTACATTTACCTTATTGCATTATTTTGAAGTACAATGAAAATGTTGATTTACGTATACAGATCTTTAGTTCAGGTAATGTAGGATGAATAGTTGAAATTCAGATATAAAACACTCCATGTGATAGAATTAGATTTGCTGATGTGAATATTGGCTGTTTTGTGACTGTGTAAAAGGTCCCTGAGGCTATACTCACTGTTTTTTCAGTATTTTTCTCTCTACTGTTTCCAGTGAGTCAGTTCTGTGGACCTGTCATCTAGCTCACTCTCTCTGTCATCTCATCTCTAAAACTGAGCCCATGTAGCTTGATGTATTTATTTTGGTTACTTTATTTTTCATTTCCATTAAATTGCACTTTTTTGTTTTTGAGACAGAGTCTCACTCTGTCGCCAGGCTGGAGAGCAGTGGCCATCTTGGCTCACTGTAACATCCGAATCCTGGGTTCAAGCTATTCTCCTGCCTCAGTCTCCTGAGTAGCTGGGATTACAGGAGCATGCCACCATGCCTGGCTAATTTTTGTATTTTCAGTAGAGATGGAGTTTCACCGTGTTGGCCAGGATGGTCTCGATCTCCTGACCTCGTGATCTGCCTGCCTCGGCCTCCCAAAGTGCTGGGATTATAGGCGTGAGCCACCGCACCCGACCTGGTTCCTTTTTTTGATAGCTTCTATTCCTTTGTTAAAATTCTCTATTTTTTCATTTGTTTCCAGAGAATCTGAAATTGCTGTTGAAACATATTTTTTATGATGACTGCTTTAAAATTCTTGTCAGATAATTGCAATTTGTGATTTGTTTCATTGTTGGTGTTCTATGATTGTCTTTTATCTTTCAAGTTGGGATCTTCCTAGTTCTCAGTATAACACATACTTTTTAATTGTATTCTGTCTTTTGGCTTATTATGTTTCAAGGCTGGGTACTATTTAAGATTTTTTAAAAGAGGGCATTTACCTTGTTTGGATTTAGCACATAAGTTCTGGTGTAGTTTTATAGACTGATTGTCTGTGTCTATTAGCTGTCTCATTTTTGAGCCTGTGAGGTGTTATTTATTCTGAATAGTTTATCTTGTGCCAATGAGGCTTCCTGTGGTCCCTGCTGGCATTTCTTTGGGTGGGCAGAAGAAGCTATGCAGGCCAGATTGCTTCTGCCACTAATTAGGAAAGGGATCCTTTGTCCCATGGTGACTAAGAGCATTTCCAGCTCAGCGCTTGTCAAGGGCCATGCCTGCCTGTTGAAAAAGTGGGATGATGAGGAGCACCTCTCAGGCTGCTCATGGGCTCAATGTCACCTTTGCAAGGTGCTTCCCAAGTGTGATATCCCTGCCTAGGAAAGAGGAATCTCAGGCCCTGGGGGACTAAGTGGTTTCCCAGGTTGAGCATTTTGTTTGTAGCAGTTGTCCCTGCTGCTGTCTCTGTTAAATGGAGTCACTCAGTGGGAGGAGTCGTCCCAGGCCAGGGAAGGAGAGCACCACTTATTGCCACAGGGCTTCTGATCAGTCCCCTCTACTGGTTTCTCCCAACTTGCTTGGTATGGTGGACCTCTATTTCCACACACGTGTGGTATGAAACTAACTGTTCTTCCCTCTGTGAGGCTGGGGATCAGGAAATGTTGGGCTTGGATGTCCTTCCACTGTTGCATGGAATAATATGACATCCTACTTCTGGGCTGCTCCTCCAGTCCTGGTCCCTACTCCCCTTCCTTTCTCTTTGAACATTTCAGAGCTCTCCTTGGGTCGTCTTTCACATTTTTCCTCCAACATGTCTATAGTTGAGCTTGTAGGGAGGAGAAGGGAGAGATAGTTTTCACCATATTGTCTGGACTGGAAATCTCTTTCATTTTAAAACATAGCCATTTTTCTTACCCTTCAGTGATACTTCATTAACTGGAGGGGAAAATAAATAAGCAGATTTAGGGATTCAATGTGCTGAGAGTTGATTAGACAAATTTTGAAGGTGAGAGAGGTAAAAACCATATAATGTAGTTGTATGCGTTGGTTTCAGATATGCTATATGGCAGGTCATGAGTGTTTCCTGAGTAATAAGAGATTCCATAGGATTTTAGAGAAGAGTCACAGTGAGCTAGAGAGGGTGGGGAAATTTCTTTGAAGGGAGTTGCAGCTTTCTTGGGAATGAATTTAGAGGAACAGAGAATGTGTTAGTCAATTTTCACACCTCTATAAAGAACTACCTGAGACTGGGTAATTTATTAAAAAAAAAAAAAAGGTTTAATTGACTCACCTCATGGCTAGAGAGACTTCAGGAAACTTACAATCATGGTGGAAGGCAAAGGAGAAGTAAGCACCTACTTCACAAGGTGGCAGGAGAGAGAGAGAGCAAACGGAGAACTGCCACACACTTTTAAAACCCTCAAGTTTTGAACTCACTATCATGAGAACGGCATGGAGGAAACTGCCCCCATCATCCAATTACCCCCCCACCAGGTCAGTCCTTCAACACATGGTAATTTCAATTTGAGATGGGATTTGAGAGGGGACACAGAGCCAAACCATATCAGAGAATTTAAAAGAGTTTATGGAAAAGACCCACAAGTTTCTATGTAGAAAGCAATACTTAGTTATTAAGAGTAAGAGCTCCAGAGTGACAATTTTTGGACTGGAATATTCACTCTTTCCGGTAGTTGACATCACAAACATTATCAAACCCTATATATTGCACTTTCCTTGTATGAAAATGAGCCAGTATTAGTAAATGCCTCAAAGGGCTGCTTCAAGGACTAAATGAGCTAATATGTACACATTTCTTAGGGCAGTGTCTGGATAAGCACCTGATTGTTGTTATCTTCTGTTATTAGACACATCTCGTGGAAACTATTGCTCTTCTTAGAAATTAGGACTAGTCTTCCTTATTATGTAAAGTTTATTATTGAGATGATTTTAATCATTAGGAATGTGATATATGGGCATATGGATGGATGGATGGATGGATCGATGGACAAGTGGATGAGTGAATAGTGAATGAATGGATGATAGATGTATGATGGATGGACGAATGGAAGGATGGGAAACTGGGTGGATGGAGAAACAAAGAAAAATTCCATCAACTTTATATTGGATAATGCCAGATAATGTTATGCTGATTTAATCCTTCCTACAGCTTGTCTCAGTTAATCAAATTATATGTCAGCCACCTGTTTTGTCATATTGCTGATTTATTAGAACAAGCAAATTAGATTCCTCATAAGATTTTTAAATGATTATATTAAGATTTGTATAGATGCATTACTTAAATGCATGCTATATCTAGCTCCTGTTGTTAATTAGATGCTTGTCCATAGTTGCAAAATCAAATCAATATATTAAAGAGGCATCTTGACATTTTTGCACAACATGTAAGTAGTTATCTTGAGTAATTTTCAAGTAATTTTAATTTTCATTCTTCAATCTCACAGTTTGCCTCTTGTAGGGAATCAATATCCCAGTCAGTACTTTATTTATTTATTTGTGAGACATTAAATTATTTTTATTGAATTCTGGATTCCCATGCTTATTTGTAAGGATAATATCTATAAGTATTTCAGACATTGCTAAAGTACCGGATTATCATTTCTGCAGTCCTCTGCATCCTTATTGTATATGACCTGCATGCTATTTGACTGGGGACTGATTTTTATATAGCATGTTGATCTCACTTAGATTGTATAATTTAATTTTAGTTGTCATGCTTTTGTCAACTTTAATTTAAATTTTGGATATTTGTGGAGTTTAATGTTCTTATTGTGCATGATATAGGGATTGTTATATAACTACTACTCTTACGGGAAATATTTGGGTAGACCTGGACTACTTTTTCTCTGGGTCTAAAGTGCATAGAAATGTAATTTGGTCTATGTTTTCGCCTTTCGTGTAAATGTATCCTAAAGGAAGTTTGTCTATCATCTGAGCATTAGGCTAAGCATTTTTGCATGGGGTTTTGTGGTGCCATTTAGTTTCATACATTCTGGGGTCTGAGAACAAATTATTGTTGTAGCCATTGTTTCTATATTTGTCTCTAGCAAATTATCTGAAACCTTTTTTATTGTTGCCAGTCTTCCAAAATCAAGAGGTTCTTTTTTGATATTATAAAGAAAAGTGTTGCAAAGTGTCAAGTATTATTTACTCAAATAATAGTATGTAAAAGGCTGCATGTGGTGGCTCATGCCTATAATCCCAGCACTGTGGAAGGCCAAGGTGGGTAGATCACCTGAGGTCAGGAATTTGAGACCAGCTTGGGAAACATGGCAAAACCCCATCTCTACTAAAAATACAAAAAATTATCTGGGCATGGTGGTGCACACCGGTAGCCCCAGCTACTCAGGAGGCTGAGGCAGGAGAATCCACTTGGGTGACAGAGACTCTGTCTAAAAAGAAAACAATTATTTATTTCTTGATTCTCCTTTTTGTTTTTCCTTTTTATCAAGTCTCAATTCTTCTTAATTAACTTTACTTCCATAATAATTTTCTTTTAATCAGTTTGTTTTAAAAGAAAGCCACTAACATGCATACAATTAAGGATTTTGCCCTTAGTATTTTCCTCTAATACTAGTTTGGCATTATGTCTACTCAATATCAACATCTAATAGTAATTGTGTTCAATTACAACAGGCACTATCCAAGGTGTATTACTCAGAGCAACTCACTTAATCCTCACAAACTCCAATGAGGCCTTTGCCTCATTTTACAGATTTGGAAACTGAAGCACAGAGAACTTTAGGAACTTGCCTATAATTACACATTTAGGAAGGAGCGCTCTTTGACAATTTAATAATTTTAACAATGAGATGCAATTAATTCCTGTCATAGCCGTTGTTCATTCACTAATGTTTAGAATGAATTAATCAAATGTCTGATTTCATAAAACAAAATCTGAATGTATGATAGGATTCCTAACGCATGTAGATTAAAAAACAATCATATACCCTAAAGAATCACCAGTATAGTCATTTTCTAAAGAATGACAAATTCACTAGGTGCACCTGATGAATAACAATGCAGTATCTTAAATTTTGATAAACTCTCTTAAATGGTAGATTTTTAAACATTTTCTTATTAAAAACATCCCCATAGGGACACTCAGAATATTTATTTGCTTACAAAATCTCAGTGCATATTTTATAGACCATAGCTTTTAATAAACACTATTTTAGGCATGAAATAATGTATGATGTTTGCTTATTTTTTTTAGTGAGGAGTAAGAAGAATTCTAATGTTTCTGAAGTGGGTGACTATTTTCCTGACATATCCAAAGACACAGGTCTCTTTCTCTTTTTTTTTTTAGGTGAGGTGGAGGGGGAAGAAGAGGAAGTTAGTTGCCGTTGTTTCAGATGCCTTTGTTTACTTCAACAAAATATAGTTATGTTATTTTATCTATATTTTGTGTCTTCATATCATCACACCATTGCTCATTCATTTTAATGGTGGTGAAATAATTTCCCTAAATTGAATATATATATATATACCACTTGACTTGCTGTGAATGAATAAAATGGAGACTGATTTAAATGATTTCTTTCATATATCTGGGTTTTCCATTAAATGCAGGACTAGATATATGCTTGTGACTTCTCATGGCCCTGCTTTGAAATGAAACAAGCTCTGTAATAAACATTGAGGGTGACAGAATCAGTCTCCTCATCTCATTGAGAAAGCATTTAAAGAACTAGAACATGACAAACATTATTTTGAATTTCAGCTCTGACTCTTACTAGCTTTTAACTTTAAAGGGAAATCTACCTGAAATATCTATTACCAAATAAAATTTTAAAATACCCACGTTAAAGAGTTTTGAAGGATGAAATAATGTTTGTAAGAACTAGACACTTACTACATGACACTTATTGTTAGCATAATGCAGGGATGTGCCATGAACTCTTCCATATTTTTAAGCACAAATATTGTTAATTTTTACCAAGATGTGCAACAACTCAGAATTTAAGGGACTTTGATGAAGTTATTTATCATTAAATAGTGTTTTTTAAACCTTTAAGTATTTCTTTACTACTAGCAAAATATTAAATTAGTGGATTGTAATCCAGTACTGCCAAATGCTAATAATTTTTATATGCGATTCCAGGTCACTATCCCAAGGCAAAAAAAAAAAAAAAAAAAAAAAAAAAAAAATCTTTTGAGCCTTCCTGGTTGCTTTTATGTTTCCTTTGGGTATTATGGAATTATTTCAATTTTATTCAAAGATTGTCACTGTCTTAATGCCAATGGGGAGGAATATATTTTGTGAAATCATTCTTTATTTCTGACAGTGAACAATGGGCATGTTGCTGGGAGTTGTTCTGTGCTGAGAGCATAGCAATGAACACAGTGACAGTAGACCTGCCTTCACAGGTTGTATGTTCTGATGCAAGTGGCAACAACTTGAATGTCAATGAACTTTAGTGCTGTCTTTGATGGCAAAGGCCAGAGCTATAAATGCTATCACCTTTTTAAAATTCATATCTGGAAACATCCCATGGCCCAAAAAACATTTCTTAAGTACATCTTTGGGTAGAGTGAATTCAGCTTTTTACACAGTTAGAATCCACATTAAATATGTCTGTGGCAAAAAGTTTAGTGAAGTTGGCAAGAGATGAGTAATTATTTTCACACACATTAATTTCAACTTTAAAAAGTGTTTTATTTCTTTAAATTAAAAAAAAAAAAATGAGCACTTACACCTCATGAGCACGTTGGCTTTTCTTGTGGACATTGCCTACATCTTCTTTCCTGTTTTTCTATCTTCATGAAGTAAAGTGCAACTGAGGTAGTTTATTTTGCTACTTGCATGTCAATGGAATCTGGACATCAGTGGCTGTTATATGTTTTGGATGGAGATGTGGTCTTGCTGCAATACCATAAATCTCATCATTACCTTATGTGGCCACAAAAAGGGTGAACCAGAAAAACAATGGGAAGTACAGAGTCTTCATAATACTAATCACTTACATTTGTACAAGCTTAAAAATTTCAGAGGTTAGATGTTGATTGTAATTTCATCCTTTCACAAAGGCTCTGAGGTTACGAATTCAGGTTTTTAAATTCACTGGAGGGTTTGGCCTTGTTTTAAAATGTAGTTTTATTATTCAGGTGTAGTGAGGGTGACAGATCAGGAGATCACTGCCATGGAAAAGACAGATTGTTACTCACAGTTATCTAGAAGAGGTGCCTGCTATGCCATAGGGGTCACAGTGGGGAGCACTTAGGTGAGTCTAGAGACAGACACAAAAGGGGAACTGTGGGCATAAGTCTTTATTGTGGTTTGTCTGTGAAGGAATGAGTGAGACAAGGTAAACAGGTTTAGGAGGCCGGGCACGGTGGCTCAAGCCTGTAGTCCCAGCACTTTGGGAGGCCGAGACCGGCGGATCACGAGGTCAGGAGATCAGACCATCCTGGCTAACCCGGTGAAACCCCGTCTCTACTAAAAAATACAAAAAAAACTAGCCGGGCGAGGTGGCGGGCGCCTGTAGTCCCAGCCACTCGGGAGGCTGAGGCAGGAGAATGGCGTGAACCCGAAAGGCGGAGCTTGCAGTGAGCTGAGATTCGGCCACTGCACTCCAGTTTGGGCGACAGAGCGAGACTCCGCCTCAAAAAAAGAAAACAAACAAACAAACAAAAAAAAAACAGATTTAGGATGGACTAGATTGAGTAATTTCATTGGGTTCTGAGACAGCAGCTGTCCCTAGTTGTCTGGTACCTCATCCTGGGGTAACTAGGGCAGGTAGATGGTGTCCCAGAGCACAAAAGCACAGTAAATAATATGGCTGGAATGTGGGCTCTGGATTTGCTGATTTGCAAATGGAAGGCCGCACACTCTCAGGTGAGTCCTACCTCTAAGAGTTGGTGAAATCTAGAAAGAGAGGGGAAGTCTCTACTGTGTTAGCAAAGCCCTGGATATCAAAGCATTAGAATAAAAAGATAAATTTAATACAGGCCCATGCACTTTGCTTAATAAATATTTGTTAAATTAATCAATAAATAACTGATTCACTAGTCTTTATACTGTAATCTTGCTAGTGTTTAATCTTCATAGAAACAGTACTATTCTTTAACTGAGTGATAAAGTGATAAAGAGTTTATTAAACATGTAGAAGACTGCAGAGATTAGGAAGGATATCTTAAAAAATAGCAACAGGCAAAATAGAACCTCGTCATAGACTTTTATTTGCATTTTAATTTCTCAAATTCAGTTCTCTGTGAAAGATTTGCCTGACAACTTTCTTTAATTTATTGATTCCTCCTTTATTTTGTAAAAGTTTCTTTTCATTAAATCTATAACCTCCAGAATGGGGATAGACAGATAGATAGGTAGGTAGGGATATATATGAATGTGCATACATATATGTATATGGCTCTCTGTGACAGTAACTGTCTGGAAAAAATAGGCAAAAGTACTGTGTTTAAAATTTTTTAAATTGACACATAATAATTGTACATATCTGTGGGATACATAGTGATGTGGTGATGCATATAATTATGGTAATGATATCAGAATAATTAGCATGTTGTGCTTTTTTTAAAATGGTGACTTTATATAATTCTATAAAACTTCACATAAAATAATAAAGAAATATATAAGCATAATCATGGGCTCAGGGATTTTATAAATATCCATGCTAAGGGAGGACTTGGAACCTGAAAAGTTTACATTGGAGAAAAACATTGCAGAATGGCAGTGTGAAGATCTTGGCTAACTCAGTTTTCCTCTAACTCAATTTTAATGTGAAATATCAAAAATATAACAAGACAACTAAACAACCCATTTTTGATCTCAGAAAAATAACCAAAGCCACAGAATGTACTGAGGACAACCTATTCAAAAGAAAGTGCTAAACCACAGTATGACAGCGGGTCTGGTGATGTTTTAAGTTGGTGCTATCCCCATCCTTTCCACCACACACAGCAGCTGAGTGGCACAGTAGCCAAAGGCTGAAAGCATTGCAGACAGCAGAGAGATGTGACCATTTTTGGAGCTTCATTAAAAATACTATCCCCAGAGCACAGTCAATATTGTGTCCAAATCTGTAGCTCCCTGTGAAATCTCAGAGTGTGTTAGCTATTTGATTTGATCCAGAGCTCAACTTAGGCAGGACAAAAAAAATGTCCACCCCACATTATTACAGAAACAATAGAAAATTGCTGGTAACATTTTAGGCACCTATGGCTGTGATTTTAGTTGGGGAAAACATGAGCCTAGCCGAGAATTTAAAAGGAAATTCTAAGATCTACACGATGATAAGGACTACCAAAAAGCTCTGAAATACTCCTGGGTATCTAAACTGATGCATAGTCGTGTGCATGTCTAAGAAAGATCTTAGAAGAAGCCACCAGCTTCACTGACCTTATGATCCTCCCTAAGCAGGAAGTGAAGCCTAGTCTGTCTTGTAATATGCTGCCTGAAGTTGGAAGACTCACATACAGGTCCCCATGGCAAAGGACAGAGGATCTATAGGCAAGCAATTTAGGGAAAACTTCTAAACAATAATAGGCTATCCACTAAATTATAATGGTTAAGGTGTGACTCCTAGGAAAGCAGACTTTAAAATAGTAACAAGAACTTTAAAAAAATGTCAGAAGAGATCTCAGTGACCACAAACTGTAGGAAATATGTAATCTATAGAATTATTCCAGTAAAGCTTCTAAACAAATAAGGAATATAAAAAACCAGCAACGGCCAGGTGTGGTGGCTCACGCCTGTAATCCTAGCACTTTGGGAGGCTGAGGCGGGCAGATCATGAGGTCAGGAGATCGAGACCATCCTGGCTAACACAGTGAAACCCTGTCTCTACTAAAAATGCAAAAAATTAGCCTGGTGTGGCAGTGGACGCCTGTAGTCCCAGCTACTTGGGAGGCTGAGGCAGGAGAATGATGTGAACCCGGGAGGCAGAGCTTGCAGTGAGCCTAGATGGCGCCACTGCACCCCAGCCAGCCGGGGCCACTGAGCGAGATGCTGTCTCAAAACAACAACAACAACAAAACAAAACAAAACAAAGCAACAAGACATGTTAAGGGGAAAGGTATGGAAGAAATTATATTATCTAACATGTCCAGTTTGCAACAAAAACTCATGAGCAGGCAAAGAAGTAGAAAATATACCATATGCCCAGGAAAAAAAGCCAAGAAAACATGTCCTACAGAAGCCCAGATTTTGAACTTAGTAGGAAAAGAATTTAAGTCAGTGAATCTATAGAATCTATATGTATATAAAATTAAAGGAAACCATGTTGAAATAATTAATGCAAAATATAAAAACAATGTCTCACACAACAGAGAATATCAAGAAAGAGATCAAAATAATAATTTTAGAAGGATCACAGAAATTTTAGTGATGTAAAGCAAAATATTTGGAATAAGAAATTCACCAGAGGACTTAAACAACAGACTTGAACAGGAGGAAGAGAGAATCAGGTAACTTGATGATAGGTCAGTAGAGATTATGTAGTTTCAGGAACAGAGTGGAAAAACAATGAAGAAACATGAACAAAACCTGAGAGAAAAGTGAGGCACTATCAAGCATAATAGGTGTATATAGAAATTCACAGAAGGAGCAGGGAAAGAGAAACAGGCAGAAATTATTTGAGGAAATAATGGCTAATAATTTTCCAAATTTGAGTAAAAAATGTTAATGTACACATTCAAGATACTCAACAATCTCCAAGTAGAATAAGCTCAAAGAGATCCAACCCTAGACACATCAAAAGTGACTTATGCACAAGGGAGATTTAATGTTAGATTAGTGCAAAAGTAATTGTGGTTTCAAATGGTAAATTTTAAATTACTATAGCTAGGCTCAAACGGATCGTTATTAATCAAAATAGGAACCATCACAATCAACACATTATTGCCAATGACAAGTAAATTTGTTTATTCCTATAGCATAAAAATCTGTGCTTTGGAATTTGATGAACTCTTGGAAAGCATTCCCTGCAAAAAAAATTGTTGGGCAGCTCAAAGAAGTTGTAGTTGGTTGGCAAGAGGTCAGGTGAATATCGCAGATAAGGCAAAACTTCTTAGCCCAATTCATTCAACTTTGAAGCATCGGTTGTGCGACATGCAGTTGGGTGTTGTTGTAGAGAACAATTGGGCCTTTTCTCTTGACCAATGTCAGCTGCAGACATTGCAGTTTTCAGTGCATCACATCGATTTGCTGAGCATACTTCTCAGATGTGAGGGCTTTGCTAGAATTCAGAAAGCTGTAGTGAATCAGACCAGCAGCAGACTACCAAACAGTGACCATGATCTTTTTGTGCAAGTTTGGCTTTGGGGAGTGCTTTGGAGCTTCTTCTCAGTGCAACCACTGAGCTGGTAGTCACTGGTTTTCATATAAAATCCACTTTTCATCACATGTCACAATCTGATAGAGAAATGGTTCGTTGTTATTGCATAGAATAAGAGAAGATGCCATTTCAAAATGATAATTTTTAAAATTTTCACTCAGCTCATGAGACGCCCACTTATCAAGCTTTTTCACCTTTCCAATTTGCTTCAAATGCCGAAGGACCCTAAAGTGGTCGATGTTGAGTTCTTTGGCAACTTCTTGTGTAGTTGTAAGAGGACAACCTAGATGATTGTTCTCAATTAGTCATTGTCAACTTCTGATGGCCAGCCACTACTTTCCTCACCTTCAAGGCTCTTGTCGCCTTTGCAAAGCTTCTTGAACCACCACTGCACTGTATGTTCATTAGCAGCTCCTGAGCCAAATGCATTGTTGATGATACAAGTTGTCTCCACTGATTTAAGACCCATTTTGAAACTTGAATAAGAAAATTACTTAAATTTGCTTTTTGTCCAACATAATTTTCATAGTCTAAAATAAACTTAAAATAAACAAAGTAATTAGTCATTAGCGAAATAACATAAAGCAAGAAATGTCCATTAAAAGATGTATAACGAACCACATTTATTTAAGAATGTATTCCAATATCAAATGGCAAATTCCACCAATCCAAAAGAAATGCAATGAGTTTTCACCAACTAATAAGACTAACAACTGACTTCACATCAGAAACCAAAGAAGCTGGAAAGTAGTGAGATGACATAGTTAAAGTTGTGGCAGAAAAAGGTGGTCAACTGAGGACTCCATCTACCTCAACTCACATTCAATAACAAAGAGAAAATTAAACATTCCAGAAAACGAAAGCTGAGAGACTAATGCAATAAATATTAAAGTGAATCTTTCAAGCTGAAATGAAAAGACGGTATATGGTTTCTCAAATACAAACTAAGAAATAAAAGAACACCAGGAAATGTTACTACGTTGTTCTTTTGAAAGGTCAACATCTTTCTGTTTGTTACTCATTTCTTGTTCTATCTCTTAAATACAATTTTATAAAGCAATAACTATAAAATTATTTGATAGCTTTACAAAAAATACAGAAATAGAAAAAGAGAATTTTAAAACTATGTTAGAAAATAATCTATTTAACAATCACAAAAGACAGGAATGGATGAATAAAGAAATTTTAAAAAATATAGAAAACAAGGAGCAAATAACAGATGACAATTCTACTTTATCTGTAAATATACTAAATTGAATAATTATACATCCCAAATAAAAGGTGGATATTGAAAGAATGGTTAAAAAATGAATACAATCCAATAATATGCTGTTTACAAGGACACATTTTACATGGAAAGACACAAATAAGTTGAAAATAAACAAATGGAAAAGATATACAAGGCAAGATTGAATCAAGATGGAGATGGAATAGCAATATCAGGCAACATAGACTTTAAGATAAAATGTTATGAGAGTCAAAAAAAGCACATTTTATAATGATGAGTCAAAAAGGGAAGATACATGGTAATAAACATATATGCACCTACAAATAAGGCTTCAAATTTAATGAAGCAAAAACTGACAGAATTAAAGAGAGAGAGAAGTCAACAATTTATTTGGAGATTTAATATCCACTTTTAACAAGGGATAAAACATCTAGGCAGAAGATAAAAAAGAAAACAGAAGACTTGAACAACACTATGGAAAAAGGTCTAAAGAACTCAGCACTTAATCACAGCAGAATGCAGCATTTTCTCAAGTGCACATGGAACGATAAAAAACACAAAAATTTGAAAGAAATTAAATGATTTCCAAATAAATAGACAGAAAATCCATGTTCATCAACCATAAGACTTAACGTTACTAAGCTGTCAATATGCCTTGCATTAATCTACAGATCCTACATAAGCCCCATAAAAATCCCAGCAAGTGTTTTGCATAAATTTTTATGATGCTTACGAAATTTGTATGGAAAGATAATGATTCAGAATAGTAAAAACAAGCTTGAGGAAGAATATTTATGGAGGGCTCACCTTTCCCAATGTCAAAACTTATTTTAAGCTTCAGTGATAAAGACACTGAGGTATTGGCATATGGATAGAAATATAGATCACTTCAGAAGTAAGCCTTTACATTTACACTCAACTAATTAATGACAACAGTGACAAGATCATTCAATGGAAAGGGAAAATTCTTGTTAACAAATGTTTCTGGGACAACTGGATATCAATATGCAAAGAATGAGTTTCGACCTCTACCTCACACCTTACTCAAAAATCCACACAAAATGGACTATAGACATGAACATAAAATCTAAAGTAATAAAACTAGAAAAATACATAAGAGTAAACCTTCTTGACTATGTGTTAGGCAATGCTTTTGCTGTTGTTGTTTTGTTTTTCACTTATGATATTAAAAGCAAAAAAGATAGATAAAATGGGCATTATCAAATTAAAATCTTGTGTATCAAAGAGCACCAAGAAAGTGAGAAAGCAATGTATAGAACATAAGAATATATTTTTACATCATATATATGGATTATGTATATGAATCTAATATATAGATGGATCTAGTACATAGAATATAATACATATTACATATATGGATCTAGTACATAGAACATAATACATATATGAATCTAGTACATATAATATAAAGAACTCTTACAACTCAACAACAAAATAACAAACAAACCATTTTTAATAGGCAAAGAATTTGACTAGATTTTTTCAAAAAACTATGTACAATTCACCAACACACACATTAAAAGATGTTCGACCTCATTAGTCATTAGATAAATGCAAATTAAAGCCACAGTTTCGCTTCACACCCAGTAAGATGGCTATAAACAAAGAAACAGAAAATAACAAATGTTGGCCAAGATATGGAGACACTGGATCCTTTGTACATTGCTGCTGAAAATGTAAACTAGTGCAAGCCACTGTGAAAACAGTTTGGCAGTTCCTCAAAAAGTTAAACATAGAACTGTTATATGATCCAGCAAATCTACTCCTAGGTATATATCCAAGGGAAATAAAAACATATCCTTCAAAAATAGAGATAGAAAGTAGACTAGAGGTTGATAAAGCAGGGTCTGGGGGAAGGGTCAGGGAAAAGAGGATTCATGCTAATATTCATGGAAATTATCTAGGAATTGATGAGAAAAGTCCCAAAATTCTACTGCAATAAAGGCTGAACAACACTGTAGACATACTAAGATTGAAGTGAATATTTTAAATGGGTGGATTTTATAGTATGTGAATTGTGTCTCAGTAAAGCTTCAGAAAAATTTTCATTGTCTTTCTGATAGATTTAAAGAAAATGATGGAAGTTCTCTTATTTGATAAGACATCCAGTCTTGAGAGTGGTTTTCAGGGACACACTTATAAACAGAAAATACAAACGAGTGTGCATAGGTTCCTGCAATGTTTTGAATTACCTTAAGATGGATAAAGAACAGTGTATTAGTTGAGTGAAATCCAAAGAAGCTCTTTTTACACTTCCCACTTGTTCTCAACAAAGTCTCTTAGTTTATCTTGCTTTCTATGTCTATGAAAAATTTATCTGAATTATTAATGCATCTCTTTGTCATACATTTATGTGCCCATTCATTCATGTATCCATGCATGGGTTCTTTAAAGTCACTTTAAGAACCTTTTAATTCAAAGAAAGATACCTGATAAAAATGTGATTCATACATTCTATGAAAACATGAACCAAATCAAATAACCCCCAAAGACACAATGAAATGTTAAGAGTATAGAGTAGTATGATAATGAGGAAATGATTGTAGGCATATGAGATTGGAATATAATTGTACATACTAGTGTTCGCATAGCTGTTGTCTATGCTGAGGTCCTGCTGGGTGTGAAACATCATAAGCAGTGCTATCATGCATGTCAAGAGACATAAGAGTGTCCTCTAAACAGGGGTGTTATTTTTATCCCACTTGTCAAATTGGGAGACTGTGAAAATGTTGTCATCTTTCCAAAAGTTATTAAGATACTAAAACAGATGGCAGTTTGACAGCAGAATCCATGACCACTTCTATTGTTGACCTTTAGCAAAAAAAATCAGAAATGAATTGAGCCTTTTGTGCCACTATACAATATTCTTCAGCATGGGATTCTCCATTTACATTGTGTGTTAAACAGAACCTGTAATGGTTATTTCTTACTGAGAGTTGACAAATCTGAAATCCGAAAGGAAAATGTTTTGCTTTGATGTAAAGCTCTTCTCTTCCTCCTCTTTTATCTTGTATTCCTTGTTTTTTCATTTAATTAGAGAAGATAACGTTTCCCTCAGTACAGAGTGAACAATAAACCTTTGCTTTCTTGGGATTGGTTTTGACATATTTACACAAGGTCTTAGATGGGAGACTGAGACAAGGCTTCCTACACTGCTGCCAGGCTGCCATTCATCTCACTTTAAAATCATTGGTTTTAATGCAAACACAGCCAAGCCAAGTTTATTAATTACCTTTGTGAATAGCAAACTTTACTATGTTCAGTGCAATCATTCAGGGGATAATAAAATTTCACTTGCATTCTCTTTGAAATATATTTTATCTGTAAAATACTTTCTTCTTACAAGAATGATTGCTTAATTCATTTAGGCACATCATTAATCTGCAAATCTGCATGGATTTTATTGTTGTTGTTTGATTGGTTTTGATACACACATCTTTTTACAAGGGGCTATTTATTGGAGAGCAGATGGTGAAAATGCATAGACTATGCTCCTGCATAGATTGATGATTTATATTCTGAGAAGCTATGATAGCGAGGGGAGTGAAAATACTTTTATTCTCAGGTTATAAGTGGATGATCCAATGCACCTTCGATTTTTTACTTTATGTAGGACAAAAATAAAAAAGTATTATTTACTTAGGTAGTTGATATGCCCATGGATTCTAAGAAATGTGATGGGAAAATGAAAATCTCCATTATAAATGGATTATTAATCCTGATCTAACATTTTTGATATGGGCATTCTAGAGCTTCTCTAATTGCAGTCTACAATCCTGCTACCTCAGAATCACCTGTGATTCCTTTTGGCCATTGATATGATTAGGGGCCACTCTTAATCTACTGTGATGAATA
The DNA here is from genome assembly GCF_002776525.5 of Piliocolobus tephrosceles. Lineage (NCBI taxonomy): Eukaryota > Metazoa > Chordata > Mammalia > Primates > Cercopithecidae > Piliocolobus > Piliocolobus tephrosceles. Next base: position 50,720,436 of record NC_045440.1, read on the forward strand.
TCTTTGGTTGGGCAGAGGAGGTGGCATTTGAACCACAGTTCCAGATATTACTTTTGCACACAAAAGCCTGAGTGCTCTTAGGTTTTTCTGTGGGCATTCACCAGAGCTAATCCCACTCAAAAAAACTGGCTCTGGCAAATTTCCATGTTTCCAGAGTTGATTTTCAAAGGAAAGAGCTGCAAGTTGTATCTATAATCTTCCAATATGACTTCCTCAGTTGTGTCGACATTGTCATTGTTTCTCACCACCTTTATTTGAATTCTGTCAATTTTACTCTGTTTGTTTTGCTGTCTGTTGTCACAGCTGGTACAGAGTCTAGTTTATCCTTTCCAGATTTAAGACTTATCTTACTTTCTCCCACTAATACCATATATGTGATCAATGGCTCATTTCCTCAAATCCTTGTTAGATTATAATATTTAATTTGATAAATTCATTTCTCCAATGGAGTTAATTAAACTAATGAAATGTTCTATATGTATTAACTAACATGAGAATTCTGGGAACTCTAGTGGGTCTGGAGGGTCAATCCTGTATCATGGTGCTGATCTCTTATGTGGTTTTGTGATCACAAATAACCCTTATCAAACATCTTCTGCTGGACACTATATATATATGACATGGTGCCCCAAGCCCAAAATCCCAGCATGTTGGGAGCCCCCAGTGGGAGGATCACTTGAGCCCAGGAGTTTGAGACCAGCCTGGGAAACACAGGGAATCCCCATCTCTACAGAAAACATCTTATAAAAATTAGCCAGGCACGGTGGCTTGTGCTTGTAGTCCCAGCTAATCGCAGTGCTGAAGCAGGAGGCTTGCTTGAGCCTGGGAGGTTGAGGCTGCTGTAAGTCATGATCACACCACTGCACTCCAGTCTGGGTGACACAGTGAGACCCTGTCAAAAAAAAAAAAAAAAAAAAGAAGGAAAAAGAAGAAGAGGAGGAAGAGGAAGAGGAAGAAGAAGAAAGAAGAAGAGGAAGAAGAAGA